>NC_140941.1:91535119-91822619 GCF_014529385.1 Adiantum capillus-veneris | reverse complement strand
AGCTGGCACATGAGTAAAGGGAAGTGCCATGCCCTGAGGACAGGATCAGTCCACAAAGGGGAGTAAGCCCAAAGCTTTGCGGAAAGCTTCAAGCTTCTCACGAGACAATGCCTTTGTGAAAAGATCTGCAAGGTTGTCCTGTGTTGGCACATAAGCCAAGCTGATCTCTCCTGCAGAGAGCCTCTTCCTGACATAGTGGTAATGCACCTCAATGTGCTTTGTGCGAGCATGAAAAACTGGGTTCCTCGCAACTGCCAATGCGCTCTGACTGTCAGTGTAGATAGTGTTGGTAGTGTCCTGTCCAACACCCAAGTCAGCCATAAGGCGTCTGAGCCATACACACTCAACCGTAGCTGTGAAGACTGCCCTGTACTCAGCCTCACAACTCGAAGTGGCCACAGTAGGTTGCTTCTTGCTCAACCATGATATACATGAACTACCAAGCATGAAACAAAAACCACTTGTGGACACTCGCGTGTCAAAACAACCAGCCCAATCTGAGTCTGAAAAAGCATGTAAGTCTGGCGGCAATGATCCCCCCTTGGGATAAAACAAGCCAAGATGTAAAGTGCCACTAAGGTAGTGGAAAATCCTCTTGACAGCCTGCCAATGCTTAGACCCTGGGCTATGCATAAATCTACTGACCTGCAAGACTGCAAACTGAATATCTGGCCTCGTGTTGCATACATAAATGAGGCAGCCAACAGCAGTTTGGTAAAGAGTGACATCAGCAGGATCGCCAGCATCATGTAGACTCAACTTCAAACTTGTTTCCATGGGAGTGGCAATAGGTTTGCAATCCTCAAGTCCAAACTTACATAGCAATGTTTCTATGTAACTTTTCTGACACAAGGCAATACCACCATCACACTGCTTAAACTGTATACCCAAGTAATGATGCAACATCCCCAAATCTTTCATCTTGAAAGTAGCATTCAAATCAGCCTTAAATTCAGCAATATGTCTCTCATTTGGTCCAGTGATCAGCAAATCATCAACATAAAGAACCACAATGAGAAATACATCATCCTCACGCTTTACATACAATGTGCTTTCTGTTGGACTGTTACGAAAGCCTCGTTTAACCAAATGAGTGTCAGCTTTCTCATACCAAGCACGAGGAGATTGCTTCAACCCATACAAAGCCTTCTTACATTTGCACACTTTGTTCTCTTGTCCTTTTATGACAAAACCGCGAGGCTGCGTTACATAAACTTCCTCAAATATGTCACCATTCAAGAAAGCAGTAACAATGTCTGATTGATGTACATCCCAACCAAAATGAGCTGCCAATGCACATAGAAAACGCACAGTAGTCATACGACAAGTGGGAGCAAAAGTCTCTTCATAATCTATGCCCTTTTGTTGTGCATAACCCTTTGCAACAAGTCGAGCCTTATGGCGATCGATCTCACCATCCGGCTTGCGTTTCAACTTGTAAACCCACTTCGTACCAATGGCCTTTTTGCCAGGAGGCAAATCACATAAAGTCCATGTGTCATTCTCTATAAGTGCATCATATTCTGATTTCATGGCAGCAATCCAATTTTCTGAATTCTGTGCTTCATCAAAAGACAGAGGCTCCTCAACATCATGTAAACTAGACACAGCCAAAGCATAACAATCTGATGCATAAGATGCATGGCGAGAGCCTGAACGAGTACGACTAGATAAAGGTGCATCCAATTTACTGTCACGCAAAGTGTGCACCAGCCATTTTGGCATACCTCTAGCCTGCTCATTTTCAGCCCTTTCCTCATCAAGTACATCATGTACATCTGCATCAGTAATAGGCTGTTCTAAAACATTTTCAGAAACCCCCATAGGCTGTACATTTGCCTCATTGGAACTTACATTCGTATTTCCACCACTGAAAAGAGGCAACAAAGTGTCATAAATGTCCTGTGAGCTTACATTACTGTCTCTAGTACATGACAGCAAGGGCTGAACAGAGTCTTCCACAAACACTACATCCCGTGAAACCAGAATACCTTTTGTTTGTGGATGATACAACCTGTAACCTTTGCTTTCAGCACTATAACCAACAAAAATACATTTGACAGCCTTATCATCCAATTTTCTGCGCTGCACTTGTGGCACCAAAGCATATGCCAAACAGCCAAAAACATGCATGTGCTCAATAGAAGGCTTTCTATCATGCCATGCTTCATATGGAGTAATAGACTGCAAAGCTTTCGTAGGACACCTGTTAAGTACATAAGTGGCACACATGATGGCCTCAAGCCAAAAAGAATGCGGCAAAGCTTGACTTTTGACCATACATCGTGCCATTTCCGTTAGTGACCTGTTTTTCCTCTCAGCAACACCATTTTGCTGAGGTGTATAAGGCACTGTACATTGGTGTTTTATCCCACGACTAGCCAAAAATGCATTAAATTCATGAGACATATACTCCCCCCCTCGATCGGAACGGAGGGTGCCCATAGTACATTTTGAGACATTTTCGGGCATAGCCAAAAATTGTTTGAAGCACATAAAAACTTCGGACTTTGCTTTAAGCGGAAATACCCATGCATGCCTGGAGTAATCATCAATGAAATTCACGAAGTACAGGTAATTGCCCAAGGACGGAGTTTGCATGGGCCCACAAACATCACTATGCACAAGCTGCAACCTGCATGTGGCCCTAACTGAACCATCCTTTGGAAACTTAGAACGCTGCATTTTACCCAGAATACAGCCTTCACAAACGTGTTTGACAGGTGCTTCAAGAGGCGGCAAAGAAGCAACCATATCAGATTTCTGCAAACGCAGCAAACTGGAAAAATTCAGATGACCAAAACGTGCATGCCAAAGTTTTGCATCTGAAATAGCCCTTGAATCTGCAACAGCATTTGCAAAATTTTGTCCACACTTGTCATACAAAGTGAGCTTATACAGTCCACGGCACAAAAGCCCAGATGCAACAATTTCATCACCAAAACTGAGATCATGAACTGTACATCTGTCATCCACAAATTTGATTACAAGTCCAAGTCTAGCAAGTGCGGATACAGACAAGAGATTCTTCTTGATCCCAGGTACATAAAGTGCATCAACAAGTGTGAAGGAACTGCCATTAGCAGCAGTGAGCACAATCTTTCCAACTCCCTGAACTGGATAAGAGGCGTTGTTGGCACAAGTGACTGAATTCCCATGAGGGACAGACTCGAGAGAGGTAAACAATTCACGATGTGAGGTAATGTGCTTTGTAGCACCACTGTCGAAATACCACACATGTGAATCTGCAGCAACTGACAAGCATGCATCATGGACAGCAGGATTGTAAGTGCACTCTGCGCTAAAAGCCCATTCTGCATCAACATCAGCATCACAATCTCCTTTCACAGAAGATTCAACAATGGCTGCATTTGTAGTGGAACCAGCATTTGTAGTGGAACCACCCTCTTTCTTCTTAGCCTCTTTGGCCTTCAACTTAGGACACGACTTGATCAAGTGATCATTGGCTTTACAATAATGGCAACGCATCTTCTTTTTGCCCTTATCACCAGAATTGCCAAACGAAGTGCTGCCACCAGAAGCATTAGGAACATAATTTTTGCCACTCACAGCAGAACCATAAGAAGTGGCTGCATTACTGTTACCACCCTTTCTTTGAGAAGCAATAAAAGCCTGTTCAACTGCACGCTGCCTAGTCCTATTTTTTCTAGAAAGTGACTCTTGCAACAGCAATGTGCATAATGCATCAAACTTGACAACTTCAGGATTTCCTTGGGTCATCAGTCTCCAAGTACTAGCAAAAGTCTGGTAGGAATCTGGTAAGGCATCAAGAACAGTCTGCACAAGGGAACTATCCAAAATGACTTCACCTGCAGAAATGAGTTGCTCATTGATATCCTTGACACTACCAAGGAAAGTGTCCATATCATCTTCCTCATGCATAATCTTCGACTCTAGCTCTTTACGCAGCAAAGCAATTTTAGCCTCATTGCGGCTTGCATAAAGACCTGCTAGAATATCCCAAGCCTGTTTTACAGATTTTGCTGAACGGATGTGATGAATTATAATGGTGCGCTTCACAGACAACGCAATCAATGCATGAGCTTGCGCATCCTTAACATCCCAACGAGCTTGTTCTGCCGTAGGCAAAACAACTCTAACAACTGCAATCCTTGCAGCAAGACCTGCAACATCCTCAACATCGCCTACATCTTCAGAACCAGGACATACATCAATGCCCTGCACAATGTTCCAGACACCTTTTGATACAAGAACATGTTGCATCATATAAGCCCACATCGCGTAGTTGTCCCCATCCAACCTATCCTCAGCAGCAAACATCTTGAACACATCTGTGTTGTTGTTGTCAGCCATGGTAAATGCTGCACCTGATGTGAAAACTGCCCGAAAATAGGAGAAATGGAGCGGGAACAACTTGTGCTATATAGCACAAACCGTAGAAGACTATAAGGCACCTGTTATGCAGAAAACGACACTGACAGAAAATCTGCACAAAATGACGAAATAGCCTGTGCAGTACAGCCTGTAGTGGAATCGGAGGCCGAAATGAGCTCACTGAAATCGGAGAAAGTGAGCAGGCGTGTGCTGGAGCAGCTGGTGACTAAGCCCGGGAGGACGTGACCTGCTCTGATACCAATTGTTGGAATTAGGGTTGCAGAGAAACACACACAGCTTGGAGAAGACGAATGAAGCTCAAGGCACACAATAGAGAGTGTGTTACTTAGTGTGCAATGGAAAGATAGTTAGCCCTAGAGTGATGGGCGTATATACAATGCACGGGGGAAAAAACCTCCTAAAGAGGGAAAAAATACCCCGACGGTCCTAGTGTGTTCACACACATCACTACCACATGTATATGGTAACACATGCAGGGCTTCAAACAAGCGGATACAGAGCATGTGTCACATGTGGACCTAGACTGAATGCACGTAGGGCACCCTCACTGAAGAAGCAAATCTACGAAGGTCATCAAGCGTATCTTCCAGAGAATCATGTGTTACGCGACGGCTTTTTGGGAAGAGAGCCACCAAGGATGTCTGCACAAGCATGGTTAGAGCAGAAGGAGATGTGCGATGACGGATTGCCTCCAGGGATGAAGAGACTATCTCTATGGTACGAGTTACCATACTGGCCCCGACTCATGATCAATCACTTGCTCGATCCAATGCACATATTCAAGAATGTGGGTAATCTACTATGGGACCATCTGACCGGCAAGAAAGATACTTTGGGAGCCAGAGTTGACCTTAGAAATGTGGATCGTATGGAGCAATATTGGCCGCAAACAGCATCTGATGGATCGATAAAACTCCCTAAAGCACCATGGATTTTCACAGGAGCCCAAGAACGCAAAGTAAAAGAGACCATTCGATCTTTGCGGACCCCCACTGGCGTAATGCACTCGCTCCGAACGTGTTTTACTAAAGAAGGAAAGCTTACCGGTTTGAAGTCACACGATTGGCATAAAATGTGTCAGGTACGTTCATAGTGGACTTTAATATCATTGCATAAAATGTGGACTTTAATATCATTGCTGCACATACTTTACAGTTTATTTTACCGGTTGCCATTGAGGGATGTTTGTCTCTCGACATCCGTAACACAATCTACAAACTTGCAAAGCTGGTGCAATGGATCTCACAAAAGGAGATCAACGTAGACTCCATACCTTTCGCCAAACTAAATGCTGCGGAGCTTGTGTGCATGTTTGAGAAACATTTTCCTACTACAATGCTAACCATTCAGGTGCATCTTCTTGTTCACATAGTTGATGAGGTGGAAATAGCTGGCACAGTTCATTCCAGATGGATGTTCTTCTTAGAGCGTTTCATGAAAACGCTTAAGGGATATGTGCGTCAAAAGGCACGTCTGGAGGGTAGCATGGCAGAAGGTTGGTTGGTATCAGAGTCCCTAGTGTACATTGGAGAGTGGCTAGACGGATTTGATAAATCCCGGGACACGCTATGGCGAACCATAGATGATGAGCGCATATCTGGGATTGTCATGTGCAATCTCGGTGTTGAGAAGAAGATGACGGAAGATCTAGAGGCTAAAATCAACCGATTTTGCATGCTTCACAATCCAGTGATGCAAAAGTGGATTTCACAATATGAGGATGCAAAGCAAGAGCGACAAAGCGCACGAATCGAGTGGAGACGGGGAAGACGACCACTGATGCACTATCCAGCGGTTCTGGAGAGACTACCAACCTTCATGAGCTTAAGATGGTTGCACAACCAATTGAAAAGCGCACAACAATGAGGTGACGAAGTGACTGAAGAAGAGTGGGAGTACTCTCGGGGTTGCGCGACCAAGGTAAGTTTGCAATGTACTACTAGCAAGTGACTTTATTTATAAACGTTTGAACGGCCACTCATAATCTTTGTTCGTTGTAGTATAAGTCATACACAGCAGCATGGTGTAAAGGTCGACATTTTAGGGTGGAACGAATCGACAAAAAGCGTTTTACTCAAGATTGTGGAATCATGGCAAAATTTGAACAGTCTAGTCGACGACGTTCCTCTGATGCAGATCCTGTGGTGGCGGAACTCACTTACTTCGGCACGCTGCAAGAGATTTTGAGGATCGATTACAGAGGATTTTTTGTCGACTTGTTCGACGTGCAATGGTTCAAGATAATCATGGAGGGTCGCAACGCTACTGTGCGTAGAGGAGAGTCTGGTTTTCTTGAGGTGGATTCTACTAAGAAATGGACTGACCTAAGAGACACTTTCGTACTACCCGAGCATTGTGAACAAGTAAGTATGTAAATAGTTAACATCCCCCTTTTACAAGTTATGTGCTTGAAAGCTCTCATGTAAGTTATGTGGCTCTGGCAGGTAATATTTCATCCTACAAAGTCTACATCAAACTGGTGGAACGTCATAGAGGTAGCCCCTCATAGTGCAAGGACGTATGAAGGCTACCATGTGCCAATCACAACGACATCAATGGAGGAGATCAGAGAAGATGCTCAATCAGAAGCCACTGCGGTGGTGCCAGACGAGCATCAAGATGCTACTACTCTATATGGGGTGCATGCAGAGGAGCTACAAAATGAAACAGAGGATATGTGTTTAAACGGAGAGCTCTATATAGATATAGGAAGTTATGCTGAGTTATGCGAGGATGAGAGAGAGATCTCTTAAAGCCACAAATATTGTATTTGAACAATTTTGCTCCGTGTTGTAAAAGCTCTGGCTCTCTAAGTACCTTCCATGGTGTATAACGCTCTTTTCTACTCGCGCTCACATCTTTTGATTGAAAATTCTGAGTTTTCGACTTGCCTCTTCTATCACTCAATTCATTGCGTCATTGTATTTATATGCGTCATTACGTCATTGTATTTAATGGTCTTTGCGTCATTGTCTACTCTATTCATTCAATATTAAGTTTAAATATTCGTGTGTTTAATGCAGGTATGGATGATGAGGAGTTTCTTTCTTCTTTGTCACCGCAGCAGAGACAGTGGTACGTGGAGCGTCATCGCTCTGGCGCATCATCGCGCGTTCCTACTCCATCCGCATCTCCCTCTCTTTCGGAGCATTCGGCGCGCTCCGAAGCTTCGGCGTCGATGAGACGAGCTTCACACTCGTCTAGACACCAGCGCTCTAGTGGTGGCGGTGGCGGTTGTTGTGGGGATTCTGCCACCGATGCCTCCACACCGCCTCGTGTTCGACGAGGCTCTTTACCCTCCCCTTCTTTGCCCGCCCCCACACCAGCCACAGCATCACCATCTACGCCAGGTTTTGCACAGCTGACTATTCCTAGAAGCTACACACCTCTACCTACTCCGTCAGGAGCCACCCCACTCGACACTCCTCGTTTTGGGGCCCAGACGCCGGTGGAGACACCTGACGTCCGTACCCCCATCGACACGCCGCTAGAGACCCCTGCCGGGACACCCAGGTTCACGCGTCACCGGCCAGAGGGCTTGCCTTACTCCGTCGACATCAGCGGCGGCATCATCATGGATGATGACGGCAAGAAGGTGATCTCGCGCATGCGTGGTCTTTGCTCTCAGTTGTTTAGACACTACATACTAAACAAATGGAGTGAAGTACCAAGTGATTTAAAAAACAGAGTCATCAGCATACTTCATGATGAGTTTCCTGTTCCAACACGGGATCAGCGCTTCAATGAAGACCTGATGAAGATTCGAATGCGCGAATACTGCAAACACAAGCGTTCCGAAGTGCAAAAAGCAATCAAGAATGGGTGGAACAGGCCAGATTGGCTGGCCAAAGAAGATTGGAAGAATGCGAAGAAAGCAGCGCGCGAGAATCCCGACAAGTGGAAGCAACAAAAGGATGCAACCGGAGCGCGAGTAGAGGCAGGGAGCTCGCACCACTTGGGGAGCAGTGGATGGGCATCATTTGAGGCCGATTTTGTAAGTGTTTTCGCATTGCTCTTTATGTTCGATAGTTTAGGGTTTATGAGTTTTTTAATTCTAACATAATGAAATCTTTGTATGTTTTGACAGTGGTCGATGACAGGACGTGATCCCACACCGTACGAGCGCGAGTACGCAGACAGGAAGGGCTTAAATGCCCTGATGGACATTCTCAGTTCTCGCGGCGTCATGGTTAGTATTAGGGTTTACTCTTTTTTATTTTTTGTATTGTTTTATAAATGTCGTTATATGTTTATACTTACTGAAAGCTGTCTTATTGTCTTTTTTTGCAGAATCCGACAGATACGCCGCTTGGACGCGATGAGACGTCTGACTAGACGACGTCAGTTTAGCCGTAGCTAGATAGCATTAGTTTAGGGTTTCTCATAGCTTATGTATCATGAGACGGATTTTATACGTCTTTTTGAACCATGTATATTATTACATTTGTCACCGCAGTTCCTTTTGCCAATCAATTCTTTATGCCTATGATGTTGTACAATTGTCATTATTACATTTGCCAATCAATTCATTTTGCCTATGATGTGTACAATTGTCAATTTTGCAAACAATGCGTCTTGTGGGTGACTATTTTGGGTCTATTATCTATCCTTGCACTTTTTTTAAAAAGTGAATCAAGTACAATATGGTTGATGGGTGGCAGGGCATTCAATGTCCTGCCACCAAAAAAAAATTCTCTCGGGCGTCGCTATAAGTGTCGCTATTTATGGCTCTGTAGCGTCGCTATGAGCGTCGCTATAGTCTTCTGTGTAACCGTCGCTATTTGCGTCGCTATGAGCGTCTCTATGGGCGTCGCTATATAGCGACGCATATAGCGACGCTCTCGTAGCGACGCTCATAGCGACGGTTTTAGCGACGCCGGGGGTTATAAAAACCCAGTGTATTTCCGTCGCTAACAGCGTCACAAGAGCACACAACCTCTTGTAGTGTTTGTCACCTACCATATCTGCATCAACATACCCTTCTAGAAAAATATCAGTTCCTCCAAAATACAAAGCATTTGTTTTTGTCCCTTTTAGATACCTAAGTATCCACTTCACATCTTGCCAATTCTCTTTATCTGGGTTGTACGTGAACCTACTCACAACTCCCACTGCATGTGCAATGTCTGGCCTTGTCCAGACCATAGCATACATTAGAGAACCTACCGATACAACATATGGAACTTTAGACATATAGGCTATCTCCTCTTGTGTCTTTGGACACATATCCTTCTTTAGTTTAAAATGACTAGCCAAAGGTGTAGAAACTGGTTTTGCATTTTGCATTGCAAACCTTTCTAGTACCTTCTTGATGTAATCTTCTTGAGATAGCTTTATTGTCTTCTTCGTCCTATCCCTTGATATTTTCATACCAAGTATCCTCTTTGCAGCACCTAAATCTTTCATTGAAAAATATTTAGAGCTCCTCTTTTAGGTCTTTGATGTCCTACATGTTAGCACTTGCAATCAACATGTCATCAACATACAACATTAGGATGATGAATTTCCCATCTCCCAAATTCTTTGTGTAGACGCAGTGATCCGAGTTGCATCTTGTGAATCCATGATCCAACATACATCGATCAAACTTCAAGTACCATTGTCTTGATGCTTGCTTTAAACCATACAAGCTCTTCTGTAATCTGCAAACCATTTTCTCCTTACCTTTTACTTCATACCCCTTTGGTTGAAGCATGTAGATTTCCTCCTCTAAGTCACCGTGAGGGAATGCCCTATTTACATCCATTTGCTCGAGATTTAGATCATGAGCAGCCACAAGGCTTAAGACAAGCCTAATTGAGTTCATTTTTACAACAGGAGAAAATATTTCATTGAAGTCAATACCTTTCTTTTGAGAAAACCCTTTTACCACAACCTTAGACTTGTACCTTTTCTTCCCACCTTCTTCTTCCTTCACCTTGTACACCCATTTGTTTTGAAGTGCCCGCTTACCTTTAGGCAACTCAACCAATTCCCATGTTTGGTTGCGATGTAGTGAGCCCATCTCCACTTGCATGCTCTTCGTCCATTCGTCTTTGGATTCATGTTGCATAGCTTCTTCGTATGATTCCGGCTCTCCAGAATCTGCGATCAAGAGATGGTTGAAGGAAGGAACAATCCTTTCTGGAGTCTACTTGCTCTTGTAGATCTTCGGGGAATAGGTTGAGGCTCCTCATTTGGTTGACGTTGTTGCACATTGTCACCGTTTGCAATCCTTGAGTCTTCACCGTCCTCAAGCTCCATGTACTCATCACTTGTTTCTTTTGTTTGATTTCTTTCCAAGTAATCTTTGTACATATTTTTTTCGTTAAAAATTACATCCCTGCTTCTTAAGATTTTACCATCTTCAGGATTCCATAGGCGATACCCAAAGTCACCTTCTCCATAGCCAATGAAGAAACACTTTTTAGACTTTGCATCTAGCTTTGATCTTAGGCTTCTATCTATGTGCATGAAAGCCTCACCCCCAAACACTTTGAGAAATGCATAATTCACCGGTTTACCTGTCCATGCCTCTTCTGGAATTCCCCCATCCAATGCCATTGAGGGTGACCGATTGATTAAGTACACAGACGTACTTACAGCTTCCGCCCAAAGCTCAAGCGGTAGGCCTGCATGTAGCTGCATGCTTCGTGCTCACTCCATGATTGTCCTGTTCATCCTTTCCGAAATCCCATTTTGTTGAGGTGTCCTTGGGGCTATCCTTTGCCTTCGAATGCCATTGCTAGCACAAAAGCTTTCAAAAGCTTGGCTGCAATATTTGCCTCCATTGTCGGATCTGAGGCATTTAACCTTGGTACCTATTTCATTCTCCACAAAGGCTTTCCACCTTTGAAATATGGAAAATACATTGGATTTATTCTTCATGACATAAACCCATGTTTTTCTAGTCACATCGTCTATGAATGTTACATAGTACAATGAGCCACCAAGTGATGGTGTACTTGCAGGACCCCAAACATCAGAATGAACCAACTCAAGTTTTTAATTTTTTCTTTCATTTCTTGATTTTTGAAATTTTACCCTCTTTTGTTTACCATAAACACAATCTTCATAGAACTCTAAGTTCACTTCTTTCAAACCTCGTAGAAGCTTCTTTGTTTGAAAGATTTGCATTCCTTTGGCACTCATATGCCCAAGCCGGTAGTGCCACACCGCACTGTCAACTTCTGTAGTTGCTGCACAAGCTGAAGGTTGCGTGCTAACAGTACACAAGTAAAGTGTACCGACTTTTTCTCCCTTGGCAACCACCAAAGATCCCTTTGAGATCTTCCACCGTTTGTTTCCGAATGCAATGTTGTGACCTTCATCGTCCAATTGTCCTGTAGAGATCAGATTTTTGCGAAGAGAAGGAACATGCCTAACATCTTTAAACTTCCATTCATTTCCGTTAGTAGTTTTGACAGAAACTGTACCTTTGCCGACAATCTCACAAGCTTCATCATCTTCCAAGTATACATACCCAAAATTACCTTTGGTGTAGTCTTGGAAATGTTGCTTGTGTGGTGTCACATGGAATGAAGCCCTGGAATCTACTATCCAGGAATTAGACACATTGTCTAATGAGAGAATTAGAGCATCTTGCTCTACTTTACCTGCCACATTGGCCTCCGATGTTGGCTTGTTGTATTGAGACTCTGTCTCCTTCTTCTTCTTGGACCAGCAATCCTTCTTGACGTGGCCCTTCTTGCCGCAGTTCCAACATTCAAGAACTAACTTTGTGCGTGACTTGCTCCGTCTTGAGCGATCACGACCCTTTTGGTTTTTGAACCTCTCCTTAGGCCTTCCTCTTGTTTCCACTGATAGTGCAGCACTTGATGATTCTCCTGTACTTCTCCTTCGCATTTCCTCGCTTAGGAGAACACCCACAACATCATCAAACTTAAGAGTATTTGTACCAGAGATAGAATTACTTACAGCCATCACAAGGCTGTCCCAACTATCCGGTAGAGATGATAGTATAAGGAAAGCTCGCACTTCATCATCAAAATTGATTTTCACCGATCGAAGTTGACTTATGTTTGTGTTAAAGTCATTTAGGTGTTCTGCAACTGAACCATTCTCTGCCATCTTTAGATTGAACAAGCGCTTCATAAGAAATAACTTATTGGATGCCGATGGTTTCTCGTAGAAGTCGTCAAGTGACTTCATCAAGTCCTCCGTGGTCTTCATCTCCAAAACATTGAAGGCCACCGTTGACGCCAAGCTTAACCGGATTGTTCCCAGTGCCTTTCGATCAAGGACAATCCATGCTTCATCTGCCATCGTTGCGGGCTTCTTTGCAAGACCACCTAGTGGCAGATAGAGGTCCTTCTGGTAGAGATAGTCTTCAATTTGCATCTTCCAATGTTGGTAGTTTTTGCCGTTGAACTTCTCAATCTTGAGCTTCCCTTCCTCCGCCATAACTCCCACTCAATTCAAGGAATCCTTTCCTTGAGATAATTTAGCTACGAGCAAACCTTGCTCTGATACCAGTTGTTAGGAAATAAGACGTAGCTAAATAGATAATTGAGTAGATTACTTAATGGAGAGAGACAGATTTACATACACGAGATTATAGAGTAGAGAGAGAGAGAGAGAGAGAGAGAGAGTACACATGATATACGTGGTTCACCCAATGTGGGCTACGTCCACGGGAAAGCAGCCACTCAATGGCTTTAGTACTTCAAAACAAGAAGTAGTTTACAAAGGAATTATACCCTTAATGGAGCTCCCGCTTTGCTTCACTCTCACCACCTCACACTCACCTTGTTGCATCAACTCCACACTATATGAACTGTGTGTAGAAATGGCCTCTTGTTATAGGCCAAAAGGGCTGCCCTCTCTCATGAGAGGCAGCCATGTGTAGCCGCCCTTGTGTAGATAAGTCCAAATCGGACCCTCCAATCCGCCCATGTGTGGCCGCCCTTGAGAAGACAAGTCTGCTTTTGAATTCGGCCACCGGCCACCGGCCAACCGACGGTTGTTTTGCGACCACTTTTCGACCGCCGTCCAGCCATAATATTCCGACGAAAAGGAATATCCCCTAAAGTTGCCCTTGATTTTTGGCCGTGAAAATTTTGGTTTCCGGCGAGTGATTTTCCTTCACGCATGATGGCTTCTCCTCATAATGGGGGCCTTACAAATGTGCGCTTTTACCACATAAAATTACAAGGGTAAATCAAGCTCCATACTTAACAAATACTCAATACCTAACTGTACAACTCATATGTTATCCAAAAAGGATCTTCCCCCAATAAACCTTGTTTGGTTCATATGTATGTGTTTTTAGAGCAAGGGAGAGAGTGTGATGGCCACTCACTTTGACAAAACTTTATACAACAACCCCATCATAGTGATGGGCCTCCATTGTGATAGGTGTGTACATAATTTTTGCCTGGGGACGAGTTTGATTATCCCCTCCTTGAGAGTGGAGTCCATATGTTGTGATGCCCAGATGACATTGATGGCCTGCGCAATAAGCTCTTTGAGATTTGTCTATAAGCAAAGTAAGAATTCCTTTGATAGCCCATAGGCATCAGGGGTCTTATCCCCAATTTTGAGATGTGTCTATAAGCAAAGTAAGAATTATTTTGATAGCCCACAGGCACCCCAATTTTGAGATGTGTCTATAAGCAAAGTAAGAATTCTTTTGATAGCATAGTGATCAATTTATTTCTCATCAAAGCAACCATCAAGTCTCTAAGCATCACAACTTTTAGAACCCAGCATCACTGCCATTGCTTTTTTCCTTTCACTAGATGTTTCAACCGGTTTATTAAGAATGCCAGCAAAATGTTCCACACAGGTTTGCATAATGTTTTGACTGTTAGTGACCTCAAACCCATCTTCTGCTATGAGTTTAGTGATGGCTTCTCTATTGTGTTTGGAGTTAAGTTTCTAAAGAAGCCTTTGAAGGTGTCATTTATGTTGGGAGCAGCAACTAAGGTGGGTGAAGATGAACCATGGAAAACCTGTTGAAAGCATGTAGAGACGAAGAATGAGAGAGAGAGAGAGAGAGAGAGAGAGAGAGAGAGAGAGAGAGAGAGAGAGAGAGAGAGAGAGAGAGAGAGAGAGAGAGAGAGACTATATTGTCTATTGCTTTAAAGAAAAGTTACATATATACAGTATAGGTAAACCTTCCATGCAAATTGAGGCTCTACTGCATGCCCTAATTGGTAATTCCCATAGGCTTGACACATTGGACCGAAATTGGGCTTGCATACCCCCAATGACCCTCCCCTCAAGCCCAAACCATTGACTATGGACTTGATACAGACCATGGTAGAGTTAAATCACCTGAAATATGAGTAGAAGTCCCCCCCCTTGACAACATAGGTGTGTGTGTGTGCACCTTCCTCAAACAACAGTGTGAGACAAACCAGAACTCAGAACCAAACATAAAAGGGTGGTCTTACCACACTGATGTATGGCAGTGTCTATAACCCATACATTTTATTGACAAATGACTGACATAAAAACAAATTGAAAACTACACGACATCACTATCTACGAGAAGCATCAATGCTTCACCATCTTCATCACTTTCAACCATGTTGATATGTCATTTATTCTTCTTAAAACATTTATCCAGAGGATGATTGGTCTTTCCACAGTGGATGGAAGGATTTTTGCTGAAAAAATCCTTGGTTTGATGATTGTTGCGTCCACATAGCGCACAAGGTCTAGTGCTGGTAGTAGGCATGGTTGAAGTTGCAGTCTTGGTTGAATTTGTAGTCAAAGTGCAACCACAATCTACATATGCAATAGGTATGGTAGAACTAATACGTGGTACTCGTTTCTCTTCTTCCTACAATGAATTAACAATACCATCCAAAGAAGGGAGTGGATCCTTCTCCTTTAAAATAGTTACAGTTTGACAAAATTCTGCAGGTAGGCTGTTAAGGAAAATAGCTATAAGATCTTTATCTGGCACACGGGCTTCAACATAAATCAACTGAGTGCGAATGATTTTCAATCTGATCGTCATCACGCATAGAAAGAGAATATAGTTCCATTTTAAGGCTCATCTTTTAGTACTTCGCTTTAGGACCAAACACTTTCTCTAGTTCCATCCAAGCAGCGTTTTTGCAGATTACATGTCATCCAGATATTGAATAAATCATCTTCAAGAGATGTCAAAATAATACCTAATGCTTGCTCATCCTTGCGTTGTTGCTTGGCAGATAGTGCTCTCATAACAGTTGTGGATGTGGCAGCTTCGTCAGTTGACAAGGGCTTGACCACACTCCAAAGATTCTTGCGCATGCAATAGCCCTTCACTTTGGTTTGCTAGGTGTGGAACCGTTGAATTTGTCCAATTTTGTCCACCATTAAATAGCCCTTCACTTTGGTTTGCTAAGTGTGGAAACTGGAACCGTTGAATTTGTCCACTTTTGACCCCATATTGAAGTCTTCAAGAAGCCTTTATGTGCTTTGTTATCACCTTGGCAAAGCTTCTTCACAAGTAGCTTTTCAAGATGCTGTAAAAATTGTGGACAATTTCTCTCACCTTTGCCAAGTGCTACCGATGATGACTAGTCAAAACTCCACCTTTGGTAGGGGTGTTTTGATATGTTACTGATTTGCTAGCTTTGCACACTACATTTTGAGATGCTCAAAACCTGTCTAGTTTGAGGATGGTTTGAAATGCCTTATACAAAATTGCCTATAAAGGCTTCCAAACATAGAATTTTGAGAGGCTTCCACTGTTTAATTGCTTGCCTAGTGCCCATAAAGACAGCGTCTTGAGATGCTGCCAGTGCTCCTGCCCACGTAGGATTCGCCACACAACCTCTTCAGATGTTGTCAAAGCTAGCGTTGATGAGTTTGAGAACTGTTTGTAGATATGTATATACAGGGTGATAATGCATGTAAATAGCCTTCTCATATAATGGGCATCAGGTAGCAGAGACCGAAGCCGTGAGAAGGATGGAATAGGTTGTATAGTTATGGTTTTTTTTTTAAATATCTGAGATCTTGAAACTTGGTTTTCTTTGGGCTCCCTGATCCATGCTCAATAGGAATTAAGCAATGAAATATTATGTGCTCTCCCCAGTTCTTCACCCATTCGTGGTGGCGCCATCTCCGAATTTGGGGATTACAAAATAGTACTCATGATTATACCTATGACAACTTAGATGGAAAGGTCGACCTCAGCGGGCTTGTCGAGCCACATCTTAGAAACGCCCTATTGGGTCGACAACTATGGATCGACTATCAGCTAGTGGAGGGATCATCATCGTGTATCTTTCAAGTATCTTACCCTTCTCTTGGGACTCAATGGTTATCAACTGGGCTTCTCCTGCTAAGTTTATCACCTTATAGTGGTGGGAACCCGCCCTCTGTTGGCCTTATTTAGGGAGTAGTTATATATATATATATATAAAATAATGACGAGCCGCCGCCGGCAAGAGAAGGAGGCAGTATGTGTGTGTGTGAGTAGGAGGGCGGTGCGAAGCAGAGCGTGGAGGCCATGCTGAGAGGCTTCTCAAGGTGCCCACTTGACGACGCCTATAAAAGAGAGGCGAAGGCACGCAGAGAGGGTGTTACAGGAGCCAAGCGAAAGAGAGAGAGGGAGAGAGATTGCAGTGCTCGAGCTCGCCTAGCAGCTACACAACGCCAAGGGAGTCTAGGAGAGAAAGGTTTCAGGTGGAGGGCCTCTCAGGTAAGAAACGTGATTGTGAGGGTGGCCAGCTAATTGAAGCCAGGGGCGGTCTCGTTTCCAGCAAGGGAGGGATCACAGGCTGCATGAAGGCCATGCAAGGTTGCCGGGGAGCACCAGTGAGTCCAAGAATGAAGGGTGAGCCTGAGGTGGAGTGAAGGCGACTATCTGGAGGCCATCATCAGTGCTAGGCAAGGGGCTAAACAACGGCAGGCACAAAGAGCTCGAAGGGTGGTCAAGTCTTAGCAAACTAAAACTGCGAAGCCATCCAATCAAGGGGTACAGAAGCAGGGACCGACCAGCGAGTCAGGTGGAGATCAATTGGCGCTACAATCATCCAAGTGCAGCTAGAGATTGGAGGCCTCGGCAAAGCTGCTGGCTAAGGTGCAGAGCTAGCAAAGGGAATAGCCAAAGAGGAACCGTCTAGCCTGAACCGTGGGTGAAAGGCAAACCAAGGGTGGCCTGGGTAAGGAGCTACAACGAGCCAGTAGGTGAAACAAGAACAAAGCTATTCAGTGGCACAATTTTCAGCTTGTCCATTCTTGTGCCCACCTATCGATGCTAGGGTCTCTGTTCATGTCCAATTGTTAGCGTGATATGTCTGTTACTTAAGTTTGTTTTGTGGTTGGCAATTATATAAAGGTTTGAAGTCAAACATCTCCACAAAGAGCTCAGTATCACCTCTACTGCAAAGCTCCACATTATCCTGCGTTGGATTTTACAACATCTCCTCTCACTTCTACGTTTCTACTCAATTCACATGACAGAGCACATTATCCTCTCCCTCGTTTTTGGCCCGGAGGTCTCTAGGTTGACTATATCATGTTCCTACTGCGAGATTTTGGCCTCCTTTGTTGTGGGTGACAAATGGAATCTACTTCTAAAGGTTGATGCTAAAGAGTGGGGGGACTTTAGCATCCCAGAAAACCTCCCTCACTTCTTTCGCCACATTGAGTTCTGTAATGAGGAAGGCACTTTGTAGATAGGGTATGCAAACACTCTTGCCTCTGTACAAAAGCTTTTACATAATAGAGGGTTTGCTGGGTTGAGTTCTCGAGTCCTCTCAACTTTTGGCGATCCCGCTGGGGATTCGAATGTAGGTTTTTGTTCATATGTTAGACACCGAGAGCAAGTTTTTAGAGTATTAGTGTAGTATTTGCACCTTCTTTTTGTGTAAGATCAAGTTGGCGTGAGCTAAGTTTATAGAATGGCAGCAAACAATCGACCAATCTTCACCGGGGAGGAAGATGTCAAGAATTTTATTTCAGACTTCGAATGGCAGACCATTGCCATGCATGTTGTAACCGAGCAAGATCGACTCTGCTGGTTCTACCTCTTGCCTAGAGAGGAAAGGCCAATGAGTGGTTCGAGACTCTAGAAGAAGAGAGAAAACAGAGCTGGGATCGGATCAAGCAAGCCCTTGTGGATAAATACGGAAAGAGGGTAACAGTCAAGGAAGTGATGGAGAAGTTGCAGGATCTACGGCAGGACATAGGCAAAGATTTTGATATCTTTCTGCAATCCTTCACCTCTTTATGGCAATAGCTAGAGCGGACAGCGGAGGCCGCACTAGGTGAGCTCTATAAGATGAAAGAGGGTAACAGTCAAGGAAGTGATGGAGAAGTTGCAGGATCTACGGCAGGACATAGGCAAAGATTTTGATATCTTTCTGCAATCCTTCACCTCTTTATGGCAATAGCTAGAGCGGACAGCGGAGGCCGCACTAGGTGAGCTCTATAAGATGCATCTATTCTTGTCCTGTTTACATCCTGATGTAAAGAATAAGGTACAAGAAGAGGATGTGGCTACCTTTGATGGAGCAGTAACTGTAGCTAGAACAAAGAGCAAAAAAATCATGAGGAAGCTTGAATAGGCAGCCCCCATTTCTATGTTACCGCAAAATGGGGTTCCATGTCAAGAAGAAAGCTTGAGAGGACACCGGCAGGTCCTGATCCGATGACTACCAATATCCTCCAAAACCTCTCGGCTCAATTGCAAGAGCTTCATATTGGGATCATGGATCGGCACCCGCTGCTGAGAGAATGAATGGTAGGGGCAGAGGAAGGAGAGGACGATGCTATAACTGCGGGGAGGAGGGTCATTTTTCTCTTGAATGTCCTGAGCCACCAAGAGAGAGAGGGGGTATCTACCCTCTTTATGGAAGGGGAAGAGGAAGATATCTCTTTAGGAAGTGACAGAAACAATCAATTAGCCAAAGAAGAGGGGATAGGAAGAAAGAGAGACCAGAGTCCTCAAATGAAAAAGACTAGAAGAGTCTTTGGTAAAGCCAAAATGGAAGATAGACCTGAGAGCATCAAATGGAGGAGGAGAAGACAAATTCAACAGTAAGATAGGGCAAGGTATGGATGAGTATGATCTTATTAAGGATATCAAAAGCCAGAAGGCCAACGTTGATGCTTGCTTTAAATTCCAAACTAAGGAGACAATGGTCAAAAAGCGTAAGCACTAGATCTCCTCCCAAGGGAAGGACGTCACATGCTGTTGTGTCTACCATCAAAGTGGGCTGCCCAGTGGATATGGTCCCTCTTATTAAAGCTACTCTTGAAAAGAAGACTCCAATGGATGCTTATATTGATGGAGGGGCCGAGGTATGTGTGATGACAAAGTCTACTATGGAAGAAGTAGGGATTTCCGTCTCTGCAAAGGCCTCTGTTCGCATCCGTATGGCTAATCATCGTCGAGCTAAGTGTTTAGGCATTGCTGAAAATGTAAAAGTTGAAGTGCTTGATATTGAATGTCGTATAGACTTCTATGTTATGGAGGACAGAGAGAGAGCTTATCCCATAATTCTGGGGCGCGGCCGTGGCTCATCACCACTGTTGCAATGCAAGATTGGGGGTCCGGTCTTATCTCAGTGCCCAATAAAGCCCAAGGGAAAACCGTTACCTTCAATATGAAGACCAGAGAAACCTCCTCTCAACCTTTTGAGTACAAGCATGGCCAGGATTCCACAGACAGTTATTCTTATGGCTCTACTGAGGAGTCCATATCGTCTACAGATGAGTCTTGATGATGATCTGCTTAAGGTATGCCCTGACCTGTTCGGGATCTCTATAGAAGAAGATATGCCTCCCTCTAATAATAAGAACATCATGGAGGGTATGTCTATCAGTTCCTCTTCTCTTTCCTCTTCTTCTATCCACTCTGGTGTTAATCTTAAAGATATGCTTGGTGAGGATATATCCAACCAAGAGAAGGATGATTATATTGCTATGTTCTCTAGATTCCCATATCTATTTGATACAGAGTATGTAGATCTACGAGGAGCCAAAGATGTAGAGCATAAAATCAATCTCAAGGAAGGGGCCCGACCTCGGGCACAGAAACTTCGCAGGCTGGGAACAATCAAAGAAAAGGCTCTCCATGAAGAGGTAACTAAGCTCCTTGAAGCTGATATTATTTTCCCTGTCAAGGAATACGAATGGGTCTCTCCAGTTGTAATTGTACCTAAGAAGAATGGAAGGTTTCGAATCTGTGTAGATTTCAGGCCTCTTAATGCAGTAACCCAGAGAGACCATTATCCCCAACCCTTCCTAGATGAAATTCTTAATCAAGTGGCAGGGCACGAAAGGTACTCTGTCATGGATGGGTTCTCGGGCTACTTTCAGATCATTATTTCCATCGAAGACAGGTTAAAAACCACTTTTATAACTCCCTGGGGCTGTTTTGCTTACAAAAGAATGCCATTCGGCCTCATAAACGCCTGTGCCACCTTCCAGCGGTGGATGAACAGAATCTTTGCTCCCTATTTGGGAGATTTTATCATGGTCTTTATGGATGATATTGGTTGTTTTAGTTCCAGGGCACTTCACAAAGAAAGCTTATGTTATGTTTTGAGAAACTACAACACAAGGGTGGGCAGCTCAACCCAAAGAAGTGCAAATTTGCTCATGCTAGAGTGTTACTACTTGGTCATGTCGTGTCACAAAACGGTATTGAAGCCAAAAATCTAGCCTATTTCGTATTAAGATTACCACTATCTGCTAGATTCTTCTGGACGATGTGTCAATTTATATATCCTCTTCAAAAGCTTAGTCAGAAGATGCATGATTTCAATTGGAATGAAGAAGCTCTGCATGCCTTTGAATGCATCAAAGAAGTTTTGAGCACTCTCCCTGCAATGAGCCCGCCATCTTTAGAGTCCACGTATTATCTTTCTCTCAGTGTCGGCACAGTAGCATTTGGATCTGCCCTCATGCAGAAGCTGGGCAGAAGCTTTAAACCTGTGTTCTTTGATAGCAAGCAAAAAAATCCAAGTGAGTTTTCTTATTCTGAAATAGAGCAGTGGGTCTTCTCTCTCGTGCTTGCATGCCGCAAATTCTGAACTTATTTGTTGTAGAAAAAATTCTATGTTTTAACCTCATCTAATCTCATGCCTCAAGTCGTTCAGCACCTAAAGCCAAGCAAGAAGATTCATAAGTGGACTATCAAGCTACAAGAATATGAATTCGATTTTAAGGTGGATCACTCTGCCAAGACTCAATTAGCTGATTTGATGGTATATAAGGGAGGGTATCTCCCCTCTTTTCCCCGGCTGGATGTCTCCCCTCAAGAAGAGGAACCAAATTTCTCTGATGTGTTTACCCTACTCTTTGATGGCGCCTACAGAAGGATCATGCAGAAAGCCAGTGGAGGAATCATCATCAAGAATCCCAAGGGTGAGGTAATCTTTTTAAAAGCTTACAACCTTGATGAAGTAGGCAGTAGCAATGAAGCAGAGTATCTAACCCTTCTCCTGGGACTCAAGCAATGCATCGAGTTTGGAATTGGTCGTTTGATTGTAAGGGGTGATGCCCTGCTAGTGATCAAGCAGCTTCTAGGAATGTGGTAGGCTAAGAAGGATAACCTTAAAAAATGGTTTTATGATATCAAAAAGCTATCACGTCAGTTTAAGGTGATACAATTCAAGCATATAACAAGGGATCTCAATAAGTAAGCAGATGAGCTGGCTCGTAGAAAGCTAGAAGTCATGGTATCCTCTTTGCAGGTCAAGGAGGCATTATACGAAGGCAGAGAATATCTCTCTCTGGTTGAAAGTTTTTTTTTAAAAGGCCAATGCCCCGATCACCTACCAACCTTACAAAAGAAAAGACTGGTAAATAAATCCATAATGTATACTTGCTTGGGAGAAGACCTGCTAATGTATGGAAGAGACAACATTTTAAGAAGGGTAGCCTTTAAGGAGGAAATCGGGCTCATCCTCACACAAAGTCATGAAGAAGCCGGACATCAAGGTAAAGCTCAGATCATTTTCAGAATACTTAGGGCCGGATTTTGTTGGCCCTCACTGGTAAGAGATGCCTATTACTGGTTTAAAACATGCAAAGAGTGTCAAGTTTATGCAAATAGAAGACTCACTCCTTAGCCCTAGAAAGCTATTCTTTCTTTTGATGCTTTCATGAAGTGGGGAATGGACACTGGTGGACAAGTCCCCAAATCCAACAATGGAAAGCGGTTTATTATTGTAGCAATTGATTACCTCACCAGATGGGTGGAGGCTAAACCTCTGAAGGAAATTAAAGCTCACAAGGTAGCAGCTTTCTTTTATACTAATATCTGTTTTGCAGGTTCGGTACACCCATGGTTATCATTTCAGACAGGGGTCCTGGATTTCGGGGAAACTCATGGAGCATCTCACTTCCCTTCTTAAAATCCAACACAGGTTCTCCTCCCCCTACTACCCCCAGTGTAATGGCTTGGTAGAAAATGTAAATGGGTAGCTTGTCAAAATGCTATCTAAGTATGTACGGGAAAACCCAACTAATTGGGATAATCATTTGGAGAAGTGCTTATGGGCTTATAGAACCTCCTTTAAAGTCTCGGTATATTTTACTCCTTTTGAGTTGGTATATGGGAAAGAAGTTGTTCTACCCATTCAGGTACAACTTGATGCCTTAAGACTTTTACACCGACTCCCGGGCTCTCATCAACAAAGGATGGAGGAAAGGATCCACACCCTTGAAATACTCCAAATGGACAGCGAGCAAGCTGTAGACCACTACCTTCAACGAACAGAGAAAAGAATCCAAAAGGTCAACTCTTTCTCACCTACAAAGCCTATTGTTAAAGGTGACCTAGTGTTGAAGTATGACTCAAGGCCCGATTTTACATTCCAAAAGAAGTTCAGAGATAGATGGATGGGACCTTATAAAGTTTCCCAAGTCTTCCCAAATGGCACTTATCAATTGCAAAGGCTTACAGGAGAACCTCTCCCTTTTAGAATCAACAAATACGATGAGTTTCAGAACTATTTGTAGATATGGTATATACAAGATGATAATGCATGTAAATAGCCTTCTCATATAATGGGCATCAGGTAGCAAAGACCCAAGCCGTGAATAATCCGTGAGAAGGATGGAATAGGTTGTATCGTTATGGTTTTTTTTCTAAATATCTGAGATCTTGAAACTTGGTTTTCTTTGGGCTCCTTGATCCATGCTCAATAGGAATTAAGCAATGAAATATTATGTGCTCTCCCCAGTTCTTCACCCATTCGTGGTGGCGCCATCTCCAACTTTGGGGATTACAAAATAGTACTCGTGATTATACCTCTGACAATTAAGATGGAAAGGTCGACCTTAGCGGGCTTGTCCCGCCACATCTTAGAAACACCCTATTGGGTCGACAGCTATGGATCGACTATCAGCTACTAGTGGAGGGATCATCATTGCGTATCTTTCAAGTATCTTACCCTTCTCCTGGGACTCAATGGCTATCAACTAGGCTTCTCCTGCTGAGTTTATCACCTTGTAGTGGTGGGAACCCGTCCTCTGTTGGCCTTATTTAGGGAGTAGTCTTTTTTATATATATATATAAATTAAATAATGACAAGCCCTGCTGTGGGGAATGGCGCGCACGTGGCCCGCCGCCGCCGGCAAGAGAGGAGGCAGTATGTGTGTGTGTGAGTAGGAGGGCGGTGCGAAGCAGAGCGTGGAGGCCATGCTGAGAGGCTTCTCAAGGCGCCCACTTGAAGACGCCTATAAAAGAGAGGCGAGGGCGCTCAGAGAGGGTGTTACAGGAGCCAATCAAAAGAGAGAGAGGGAGAGATATTGCAGTGCCCGAGCTCGCCTAGCAGCTACACAACGCCAAGGGAGTCTAGGAGAGAAAGGTTTCAGGTGGAGGGCCTCTCAGGTAAGAAACGTGATTGTGAGGGTGGCCAGCTAATTGAAGCCAGGGGCGGTCTCGTTTCCAGCAAGGGAGGGATCACAGGTTGCATGAAGGCCATGCAAGGTTGCCGGGGAGCACCAGTGAGCTGAGAGGGTAAGAACTCTCAGGGCTAGAAGCAGATTAAGTCCAAGAATGAAGGGCGAGCCTGAGGTGGAGTGAAGGCGACTATCTGGACGCCATCATCAGTGCTAGGCAAGGGGCTGAACAACAGTAGGCACAAAGAGCTCGAAGGGTGGTCAAGTCTTAGCAAACTAAAACTGTGAAGCCATCCAATCAAGGGGAACAGAAGCAAGGACCGACCAACGAGTCAGGTGGAGATCAATTGGCGCTACAATCATCCAAGTGCAGCTAGAGAGTGGAGGCCTCGACAAAGCTGTTGGCTAAGGTGCAAAGCTAGCAAAGGGAATAGCCAAAGAGGAACCGTCTAGCCTGAACTGTGGGTGAAAGCCAAACCAAGGGTGGCTTGGGTAAGGAGCTACAATGAGCCAGTAGGTGAAACAAGAACAAAGCTATTTAGTGGCACAGTTTTCAGCTTGTCCATTGTTGTGCCCACCTATCGATGCTAGGGTCTCTGTTCATGTCCTATTGTTAGCGTGATATGTCTGTTACTTAAGTTTGTTTTATGGTTGGAAATTATATAAAGGTTTGAAGTCAAACATCTCCACAAAGTTCTCAGTATCACCTCTATTGCAAAGCTATTCAGTGGCACAGTTTTCAGCTTGTCCATTCTTGTGCCCACCTATGGATGCTAGGGTCTCTGTTCATGTCCTATTGTTAGCGTGATATGTCTGTTACTTAAGTTTGTTTTATGGTTGGAAATTATATAAAGGTTTGAAGTCAAAACATCTCCACAAAGTGCTCAGTATCACCTCTACTGCAAAGCTCCACATTTTCCTGCGTTGGATTTTACAACATCTCCTCTCACTTCTATGTTTCTACTCAATTCACATGATAGAGCACATTATCCTCTCCCTGGTTTTTGGCCCGGACTCGTCTCTAGGTTGACTATATCATGTTCCTACTGCGAGATTTTGGCCTCCTTTATTGTGGGCAAGGAATGGAATCTACTTCTAAAGGTTGATGCTGAAGAGTGGGGGGACTTTAGCATCCCAGAAAACCTCCCTCACTTCTTTCGCCACAATATTGAGTTATGTAATGAGTAAGACACTTTGTAGATAGGGTATGCAAACACTCTTGTCTCTGTACAAAAGCTTTTACATAATATAGGGTTTGTTGGGTTGAGTTCTCGTTTCCTCTCAGCGTCTTGAGATGCAGTATTGGAGCTCTCGGCTTGCAGTGCCTACTCCCCACCTACAACGCCTACCAAAACGTGAGCGTCTTGAGAGGTGATGCCTGCCACACTTGCGGCCTCCGTGCTCTGATACTAGTTGTTGGGAGCAGCGGCTAAGGTGGGTGAAGATGAACCATGGCGAAGCTGTTGAAAGCATGCCGAGATGAAGAACGAGAGAGAGAGAGAGAGAGAGAGAGAGAGAGAGACTCGACACGCTATATTGTCTATTGCTTTAAAGAAAATTTACATATATAGAGTATAAGGTAAACCTTCCATGCAAACTGAGGTTCTACTGCATGCGCTAAGAGGTAATTCCCATAGGCTTGACACACTGGATCAAAATTGGGCTTGCATACCCAACAATTTACATTTGAGATTTCTCTCACTCTACATTTGAATATGGACTTAGCTACCTCATCCGCAACGATAGAAAGCAAGATGCCCCTAATGTCCTCAATGTCCTTGCAGTTTTGCAGAGTGGCATGTCCCTGGTGAACTTTGGCAAGCAAGGGTGTCAATCTCTGAGTCAGCTCTGAGAGTCTTAGTATTTTCTGAGCAACATATGTCTTACCATTGAGCCATATACATATTTGCATTTTAGAACAGAAGAGAGTCCAAGTATTAACAGGTTCAAGTTGCAAGTCCTTAGCACGTTGAATACGCCTCAAAACATCATCATGAAAATGTTTTTTGTGCAAAAGTAGGTTGTTTTCCATTAGTGGCCTTGACTTACCAATTCTAGTAGGCATTAAAGCAACATCAAAAAGTTCCATAAGCAAGGGAAAATGGTCATACATACTCATTTCCATCTGTACTTGCATTTTACAATTGGCAGGAAGCCACACATCTTGCATTAAATACATTCTATCAAGCCTAGACCAAGAAGACATATATGATTTGAAATGAAAAGTGAAACTATGAGGATTAAAACCAAGCATTAGACAGGTGGGCCAAAGATTCTAATTCTTCGCAGAAAAGAGCTTCATCTTTGCTCATGACAGTGTTGGCAGAAGTAATGTCCTCTAGATTAGGAACCATATTGAAATTGCCTCCCAGAATCCCATTGCCTAGATTTAGTTGTTTAAGCCATTCCCAAAGATATATTTTGTGATTCATTACATTGTGAGCATATATGTTAATAATATGTAAGGGTCCCCATTGAGAGTCAATACTGAATACAGAGCATCTTCCAGAGGGGTGAGATCCAAAACCCATTGAGGATTTAAGGAGCTCTTGATGAAGGTCAAGACTCCAGAGTAGTCATTTTTTTGCCTACATAGAAGCAGGAGTAGCCTTTAAAGCGAAAAGTTTCACCAACTCTCTTATCCCATTTATGTTCTTGGATGAGCACAACATCTAAATCCTGCTGCATGATCCATTTATGAAGCGTAGCTAGTCTAGTAGGGTCATTCAAATCCTTCACATTAAAAGACACAACTCTCATTGAGGAGTATTCATCACCACTTTTTTATCACCTATTGCATGAGATCCATCGTCAATGTCTGTCATGTTCACTTCAATGTTGATAGCTGGAGCATCCCTACCAGTTTGATCTTTATCAGTTGTGTTGCAGGCCTCTTCAATAGTTGCTATGGTGTCCGAGGAAGGCATGTCATGTAGGATATCAAAAACATTAGGATTGGTATATCTGTTTGAATGTTTTTCTAGCAGAAACTGATTGAAATCCATTAGCACCAATGGGTCTTCCCTTTATCAAGATTTCGGGTAGCACCATGGGGTTTGGTAGAAGAAGAGGGGTTATGGTGGCTATTACCACTACCTTTTTCTTGGGTCCCTACATGATGTGAAGTGAATAGGGTCTAGAGACCCCCTTTCTTTGGGTAGGGGTTGTTCTAAGGGTGTGAGCATAAGCAGGGGATGTAGGATTTTGACTCGGTGGAGGGTTGTTGCTACTTGCAATTTGAATAGTACTAGGGGATTTCCCAAAGATTTTTTCTCTAGGAACCCTATTTTTGCTTCCTAGGTAGGAAGGAATCCAATCACCTGAAGGTTGCGGTATGGTGGGGTAATTTCTTGAGAAATGTCCTAATTTAGCAAGCTCCAGCTAGGGAGCTCCATTTTAAGTAAAGAACCATTCTGCCAACAGAGGGGATTTCGATATCAATGGTTTGAGGGAAGGGTTTCTTCGTATTCCATAGCAGACAAGGTTTATTTTGATTAGGGGAATTGATGGTGGGGGCATATGTGTGAAAGCATGTTAACATGTCGCGCTTTTTGTGCTAGTTAGCAGTTTCAAGTTAGCACATCTTCAAAAAGTTGGGCGTCCGGTAAATTTTTTACAAATAATATCAAAATTTGTCGGAGGTTGTACATTTGGATTCCTTGTTTCAAGTGCTTTCTGTTGATATATCATAAGTCATAGATCTTGGAGATGTAGCTCAAGTTTTTGTACTAGTTAGAATATGTCAAAATTGTGCTAGTTAGCATTGTCCGGGACATGAAAAAGCATGACAGGTTAACATGCTTTCACACAACACTTGCCCTAAGGTGGTCATCAGATCCTTGATACATGTTCATAAGAAGGAGGGAAGGTCAATGTATTCTACCCAAATAGGACACTGAGATAATAGGGCTTCTTTAATCATTTTAATAGGTTTCCAATCAAAACTGTGCATGACCTATGAGAACAAAATGACTGTGGGTTGAGATGGAAAGGCCACTTGGTCTTGAGGTTTCAGAAACAACACCTCAAACAAACCTTGACCGGCATAGAAGATTTTTTCTATAACATGATTAGCAAAGCCATGATCAATCACTTGAGCAATAACAGTAACTTGTGGTAAACGACCAATAAAGAACAGAACGGTTGCTCTAGACTTGAAAATAGACATTTCGTTGCCAAACAATTTCTGTGTCAAGGGAAACCTGATGTTCCCCCTTGATTTGAGGGTCATTAGTGACCAAATCCTTAAGGATTTCGGACAGGGCAGATGCATCAAACGTAGGGGTGCTTTCAATCTTATCACGCACAAGACCCTGAGCCTCTTCTCTGGGATCTACTCTAAAAGCTAGAGGAAGAGAAGAAGAAGAGGCCATTGCAAAGAGAAAATGAAGGACCTCACAGGGTGTCGTCGGTGGCATGACTTAGGGTGAGGGAGCTCCTTCTTCCCACAACGATGGAACGAGCAGTGTCCAGTGCAGTGCGTCTCCCCTTCTTACCACAGTGATGGCATGAGTAGTAGCCATCGATTCATGACATTCTTCTCTCTCTCTCTCTCTCTCTCTCTCTCTCTCTCTCTCTCTCTCTCTCTCTCTCTCTCTCTCTCTCTCTGTGCAATCGTTTTTTGACCTAGTAGACAGTAGTTCACTCTTCATTTGAACTCCGATTTGGAAGATCTATAGCCTCAATCAAAGAGCACGGTGCCCTCTACGCATTGACATAAAGACATAAATTTTTAGAGTTATGGAAGCATTTTTGTAGTAGCATTTCTGAAGTGAACAGGTTTAGAAAATTTGACTCATCTCTTATTTTACATACAATGTCTTCTGGCACTCGCAAGGGTTCTTCTTCTTCAACAAGGTCCACAACCATTGTGGAAAATGATCCAAAATCTCCAAAGTGTGGAGATAGCAACACAAACACGCAACCAACGACATCGAAAACCATGATCATGGCATACTTGGTATCGTTGCAAGAGATCGGAAACAAACAAGGCGAAGACTTACGAGCACTTGCAATGGAGAATGACACACTAAGGGTACTTGTGGTTGAGAATGAGAATCTCAAGAGGACACTTGAGATGCAAACAACACGTTTGATGCAACTTGTAGAGGAAGTCAAGGAATGCAAATGCTCTCTTGTGGACTTGAATGCTTTGAAGGAGTGCATGAGCAAAGTAGAGCATGACCACGTATTGAAACAAGAGAAATTTGACACCATGAGCCGAGATGTATGCGACATGAAAAATGGATACACAAACAAGTCTTGGGCTAATGTATGTGGTAACAATGTGGTTCCTAATTCCTCACTCATGCAAGCTATGGTTCAAACAAAGAATGTTGAGAATGTGGATGTGGAGGAGTTGACGAAATGAGAGTGACGTTTCAAGAACATTGTTATTCGTGCAATGTCCAAAGAGAAATTAGAGATGCCTCCTTCTCTTGCCATTTTTATCGAATATTTCTTCAACATCCACTTTGGAATGTCTAGAGTTATGGTCTATGGAGCACACAGAGTGAGTAAGCAAGAAGGTCCTAGCTCAAGAGAATGGCCAATTGTATGCACCATGTCGGATGGACCAAACGAAAGATTATCCTTAATAATAGTTGGATCTATTTGAGGAATACACAATGTTTTGTATGTGAAGATTGTACTATTAAGCAACAATATATGAGTCGCAAGGCATGTATATGAGAAAAAGAATAAGAAAAACAAGGAGATCTCTCACGAAGAAAATGTGCCCAAGGAGGAGGCAAGTCTCTCGAGCAAATAGGGATGCGTGACCTATGAGACTGAGTTACAATTGAAAATATGCTTTTGGAATTGTAATGGATACCCATGGAATGCGGGGTCTGGCATTGATGTGCTAACAAGCAAAGCTGATGTTCTACTTCTTGTTGAAACTTGGGAGCATGATACACAAAGGATTAACGACATGGAGGATTATAATGTATATTCATTGACGTGGTCAAAGAATCTTTGAAATGGAACCCATGGAATGAGGGGTCTGGCATTGATGTGCTAACAAGCAAAGCTGATGTTCTACTTCTTGTTGAAACTTGGGAGCATGATACACAAAGGATTAACGACATGGAGGATTATAATGTATATTCATTGACGTGGTCAAAGAATCTCAAGCAACAAAGAGTGAAAGGAGGGTTAGCATGTATGGTTAAGAAAGGACTGGAAGATTTTGTATCAATTGTGAAAGGTGACAAGTTCAAACGTTATGTATTGCTAAAAATTATGACACCAAAAGAGCACCCATTTTTGTAGCCGGTTGCTACATTCCTCATCATGATTCCTCCTTTTATGCTTGCATGGATAGAGATCAAGCATTTTTTAACATTGCTTATTTCAAAGGCGAAGGTGATATTATTGTATTTGGGGATATGAATGCTCACACAAAAACATTGCAACATGATACTCAGCAATTTGATATGCCATACATTTCAACGGAGTTGGAAGAAGTTCACTTGTATGATTGTACATCAATGGATGATAAAGAGACGGATCACTATGGAAAGTTACTTTTACACATGTGTAATAGCATGGGTATGCTCATTGTCAATGGTGTATCTTTGTGGAGTGGAACCAATGGATTTACATGTAGAAAACATAATGGGGATAGTGTGATTGAATATATGCTACTCTCCGAAGCTATCATGTATCGCATAAAGAGTTTTATGTTTGGCCAATGGACCCCGGAATCAAACCATCAGACCTTATGTATTGACCTTTCATATGGAGAAGAAACTAAGCATGATAATCTCAGCCAACAAAGGAAAGAGAAATTATCACTATGTATGGATTTCAAACGGGCACCAATGTACATTGAAATGATTGAGCAAAAGCTTCAATATGACAAAGCTTCGATATGACACACCATTGAAAACTAAATGCAAAGATTTCAAGAAAGTTATTTTTTCTTGTGCTGAAGAATGCTTTTCCATAAAGCATCTCCATGGTATCAACAAAGATAGATCACGCAAAAGCTGGTTTGATAAAGAATGCCAAGATGCTCGAAAGTCCTTGATAAAGCTTGATGCAAATATGTTCAAAGACAACTATCAAAGTCATTTGCATACATACAAGGCATTGATTCAAAAGAAGAGAAGAAGATGGGAAGTAAAGCAACAACTTTTTCAAGTAAAAGAAAAGGCACGTGCATGTGGAAGATTTTGGAGAAACTTGAGGGGCAAGTGGGTTGAGAATTTTGGTAACTTGAGTCTTGTGCATATGTACACACATTGTAGGCAATTATATGAGCAAGCCAATGCTAAAAAAATACCATTTTATGGTTCACTCCCATGTACGACCTCTTTTTTTACTATTGAGGATGTATGCGGTGGGCTTGAAAAGTTGGCCACTCACAAAGCGGGAAATCTTCAAGGTATCAAGTCGGAGATGATCAAATAGACAGGAGATTTTACCCATGAGTGGATGTGTGATATGTTCAACCTTGCACTTCAACATGGTATGCCTTATGATTGGAGTACTAATTGGGTTAAGCCTTTGCATAAAGGAGGGGATGTAAAGAATGTAAACAACTATCGGACTATGATGATTGGGTCTCTTATGGAAAGGTTGTTTGGGTGCATAATGGAGATTAAATTGAGTGATTGGGCTGAAGAGAATGACAAGCATGCAACAGGACAAGCGGGTTTCTGTGGATGCCATAGCACCATTGATCATCTTGTCACTCTTCGTGTTCTCATGGAGGAAAGTCGGTTTAAAGCCAAGCGATTGTATTGTTGTTTTGTGGAATTTAAGAAAGCCTTTTATATGATTCCACATAACAATTTGTGGAGAAGGATGGAAGAACTCCAAGTGCCAAGTGAGTTTATGCTTGCGGTTTCTCGAATCTATGAGAAGGTGATTTGTCAATTGCGCATGGAAATAAGAATTTAAGAAATTTTTGTAAGCACTATTGGGGTTAAACAAGGATGTCCATTGTCACCAACTCTCTTTGGTCTATGCATCGATCAATTGGAACAAATGGTACTTGACTTTATGCAAGAAGAAGGCATTGAAGAGGTCACTATTTGCAATGCGGTAAGCATGGTTTTGTTGTATGAGGATTATGTAGTGCTTCGATAGAGCACACATTTTAGAAGATGTACAAAAGCTTATGGTTGTCTTTGAGAACTTTTGCTTGCATAGTGGGATGATTGTGAATGAATCCAAAACTAAGGTTATGCTTGTGAAAACCAACCATAAGGAGAAGCCATGCATTGTGTACAACAATGAGACACTTGAAGTTTTTGAGAGCTTTAAGTACCTTGGCCTTGAGGTTCTGTCCAATCACAAGTGGCATGAATGTGTTATGCATTGTTTGGAAGCTTGAAAGAGAGCATATTATGCATTTGAGAACATGTGTAATGCGAGAAATATCAAGTGTTGGGGTCTCAAGAAGTACCTTTTTGATGCATTGATGACACCGGTTCTTCTTTATGGAGTTGAAGTGTGGGGAGGGAGCATCTCAAAGTCTACTTGGAAAGAGTTTGAGAATGTCCAAAAGAGTTTTCTTACAAACTTTCTCCAAGTTAAGACACAAACACCATATATACTCCTACTTCTTGAGTCCGGATCTCTTCCAATTGAGGTTATGGGCATGGAAAGGGTTATGGAGTACATGATAAAGATGCATCAAAACCCCTCACATCGACTTCTTACTATTGCATGGGAAGCAAGCAAAAAAGATCAAAAGATGCATAAAAGCAAGATCTTGAGCACGGGATGGATGCAAGACATAAAGAAGTGGTTTGCGACCCAGTTTGGGAGATGGGATGCATTACACTTGCTACATGATGCTTCAATTGACTCCCAAGTGAATGAATCTTTTCTACAATGCCAATATATTATGGCTTGGGAGAAAGGGCCGGTGGGTCACGCTTCATACATTACACCACCCATATTGCCCGCAACTACAAAACCATGTTCTTCACTGAAAGAGGAAACCGTACTCATACATACATGCTTGAGCCTATCCCCTTGTCGGCAATATGCACTATCGCAGCCATTTGGCTTAGCTCCCATTTCCTTCGATGCGAGACAAGGTGTTGGGGCAATGGAGAAGAGTCAAATCAATTGTGCACATTATGCTCACTACAAGTTCAAGAGTCTGAGTACCACACAGTACTAGAGTGCTCAGCTTTTGGTCACATCCGAACTTGCTTCTCTCACATTTTCATCCATGACTTAGACCTACACACTTTCCTCTCCCAACCACAGTGTGGGCTCTCCATTGCGACTCTCATCACCACAATTTTGGAGCATTGAGAGTCACTCATCAGCCGTACATATACTACATCACATGTAACTTTGGTCCCATAGGTCATATTTGATCTCCGAGGAACGATAATAAAATCTATCTATCTATCTATCTCTCCTTGTGCACAACGGTGCACGAGGAATTCTAAACCGAAAATTAGCAAGACTCATGCGTCGTTTCCAGGGTTTTTCTATTTTTCAATAAAGATTATGAGAGAGAGAGAGAGACAGAGAGAGAGAGAGGGGTCTTCCAGTGAGTTTGGAGTGAGATTTTTTTTTTCTGAGGACCACTGTCCCTACCTACCCCTCCTCTTCCCTTGCTCCTCTTCCAATTTCTCCCTCTCCTCCACCTCCTCTCTGCATCTACTCCTATAACTACCTTTCCTTCCTCCATCTTGTCCTCCAGCAAACCCCCTCCCTTCCTCAAGGTCCTCCACTCCCTTCTTCCTCTCTCTTTTCCTATCACTCTATACCGGTGTCCCCCCGCCCCCTCTCTCTCTCTCTCTCTCTCTCTCTCTCTCTCTCTCTCTCTCTCTCTCTCTCTCTCTCTCTCTCTCTCTCTCTCTCTCTCTCTCTCTCTCTCTCTCCCCCCCCCCCCCCCCCCCCCCCTCCTTCGACATGGATAGATTACCCCCTTTCCAAGTATTCACTGGATGCACCCTCCTTGTCTCTCACACAGACCGAGATCACTCAGCTCATTAGACCATGACTTGATTCAGTTAGACACTAGGAGGAGATGGATACAACCTATGCGTGTGCTTGGCATGAAGATGGCACAATGAAACCTATCTATCCTATGGATTACAATGTGTTATTGGACATATAACACATCATCACATCAATTAAGATTGAGGCTGACAGATTTAGAGAGTACCAATAGAGGCTAGGTTTGAGAGAGAGTAAGGTGTGGCACACACACACACACACACACAGGGGGGGGGGGAGGGAATATGAGTCGCTTGTAGTGCTTTCTATCTATGTGGGTATGAAGGGTCCCAATAAAAAGGAAGAGAAAGTCAAATTTCAAATTGACTCTAAAGACCAAGGTCTCCCATCAAGCCTCTCTTTCCTCCCCAATGAAAACGGATAGAAGTCGGTGAAAACGGTGGCAAGTACACTTGTGGAAATCAATCATGTGCCTCATTTTACGAAAGCGTCCCAAAAAGCGCTTACCATATACACAAACCATTGAACACTATGGGTAGATATGATCGCTCTAGCATCAATCTTACAAAGAACAATCTTGAAGAGAAGGATGAAGAAACTAAGGTAAACATATCTTAACCTGGTTGATTGTCCATTGTTCCTTACAACAAGTGTTAAAGTCATTTAAAATGCTTTGCAGATGGCATACCATGTTGATAAGTTTTCAATGCGTAATGGAGGTTCATGCAACGTGTCCATGGGTAGGGATAGCTTGCTTTGGCACTACTTGAGCCACCTGGGGCCATCGATTCTTCGATTTTCTCACATAGAGTTCTCCAAGAATGGTTCGATGGAGCTCCTCAAGTGCAAAGCATTAAGTGCCATACTCGTTGAAGATTCCCTCACCCTAAATGCTCACAAATTTATATTGGTGGATCGAGAGGCAGCATTGTATGCCTTTACATGCAAGCACCTTGGATCATTCCTCTCCACTTCCCCTTAAGCCTAGGTCAAGGGGTGACAAACCCAGAGGAAATTGTAAAATCCCTTGGCGTCAAGTCATCCATTCATCCCATACCCACAGATGTAATTCGCAGAAAAACTAATCTACCATGATGTAATATCCAAATCAATATATAATAATTCTTTTTTTATCGATTTCTCTCAACTTTCTTTCCTTGTTTTTTTCTCGATTCATATTGTCCAATAAATTTCATTTCTGCATCACGTACACAAAATCTCAACCATGCAAGCACCTATTGGTTGGGGGGCACCTCTTAGGGATTTTTTTACAAAATCAAGCAATGGGGGCGGGGGGGGGGGGGGGGGGGAGTAGACCGAGACAACAGGACCACCACAATGCACGTCGTCGCCCGACGGAGTCCAATCTCATATCTTCCTCCTGCGCGACGTGGTGCATATACCTTTTTTTGCATCATTCTACCCCCGTGGGCACTGCCGTGCGCCGTGGTAGTCACGTTGCCTTCCGTACGCCTCCCCCTCCTGGTCGCCTGATTTTGTTAAAAAAAATCCCTAAGAGGTGCCCCTAGCCGACGAGTGCTTGCATGGTCGAGGTCAGTTTAATTTAACAACTTGAACAATTCAAATACTTAAAAGAAACAATGTCACAAAATCAAGTTATACAATTGCACCGGAATGGTAGAAATTTGACTCTTTGATATTATATGAAAAGATTAAAAATTATCATAAAGAGAGAGTACATGGGATAAACTTATTCTTATGAGCATCCTTATACAATTGCACGGAATGGTAGAAATTCGACTCTTTGATATTAAAATGAAAAGATTACAAATCTCATTAAGAAAGAGTACATGGGATAACTAATTCTTATGAAGGCATCCTTTGTTTTGTAAATTGATTGCTAGAGCTAAATCCATATTTTTTCAAGATTAGCGCTTAGCATGCACCATACAAGAAAGGGCCATTCTGAAACACTACACCCAAAATGTCTTCGGTGACATCTTGTAGGCTAGTAAAGTTGCACGTTGTATGCGTGTAACAGAATCACTATATTCATTCATTATCTCTCTCACCACTCGAGAGAATGCCGCTTTGGGTATGATGGGATCAGTGCTCTTTTGATACTTTTGAGATCTCCCACAAAGCACTATGCCTTGGATTCCATCTCCATTTTTATGTGTTTTGGTGGTGGTGGAGGAGCCGCCTGCCTGGCCCATTGAGGAGGATCATTATTTTTAACTTTTTCTTCCTCCTCCTCCCATGGTCCTATTTTTCTTCAAGCGTCACCCTCTCTCTTTCTTTCCTCTCCTCTTTGCACACTTCTTGGATCTTTGAGGAATTTTTGAAGACTATGAGCTCCCAGCCTTTGCTTGTTGGGTGGCTTGAGCTCTATCCTCTTCCGCCTTCCTCTCTGCCTCTGCTTGTACTTGTAAGTTTTCCAAGCGAGATCTGTCGCCCTCGCCCTCGGCTCTCTCCCATTCCTCTTGCTCCCTCTGTCTTCTTTGTTCTTCTTGCATTCTTTGTGCTCCCTTCTCAGCTACTTATTTCTTTTCCATCTCTTTCATTTTTTTTCTTCTCTTGGCCTCTCATGTTTGAGAAACCGGGTCACCTGGTATTACTTTGATTAACCTTTGTTTGTATCGTGGTCCAAATCTTCGCCGCGTGGTTTCTATGGTTGCGTGAGCACTAGGTGCTGTGACAGCAGGCGAGGGCTCAATATTTGGTAGTGAACCCCGATATTCCTCTTCGGTTGCTCTTGTTTCTTGCACGGCTCTATGTAGAGATGAAATTGCTGGGGTATCTGGTAGAGGTGTGCAGTTGGCATGATTTAGTGGTGCAAGATCAACAAAAATCTATCACATGGTGGTTGATCATCTGGATAAGAGAGGCCCTCCTATACCCCATCACTTCCTAATACACCGACACCCGTTGGGAAAAAAACCAGAGAGCGCGTGTCCAAACTCAAATCTCAAATCTAAGTTTTCATTGACGCCCTTCACCAAAATTGTGCAAGTATTCTTGTCTCTCTCTCTCTCTCTCTCTCTCTCTCTCTCTCTCACACACACACACACACACACACACACACACACACACACACAACGCGCGCACAAGGAGAGGAGGGAGAGATAGGTATGATCCCCTCTCTCTCTGTCTCTCTCACTCTCTCTCTCTCTCTCCTCTCTCTCTCATCACACACACACACACACACACAACACACACACACACACACACACACACACACACACGCGCACGAGGAGGGGAGGGAGAGATAGGTATGATCCCTCCCTCCTCTCTCTCTCTCTCTCTCTCTCTCTCTCTCTCTCTCTCTCTCTCTCTCTCTCTCTCGTTCCATTCTCCCCTTCTTTCTTTCTCTCCACAACCCCCCCAACCCCACACACACACACATTGAGAGAGAGAGAGAGAGAGAGAGAGAGAGAGAGAAACAAAAAAAAAGGTTAAATTAAAGGTCTTCAAACTAAAAGGGCAAAATGACCTATGAGACCAAACTAATACAGTCCGTCCATCTAATCCAATGTATGATCGATTACAAATAAAGAAAGAGATAGAGAGACAAAGAGAGAGAAATGAAATAGAAAACGTCTTCAAAAGACCAAAGTGACCTATGAAACCAAACTGATACAATCCTTGTGGATCTAACGCAATGTTTGGTTACAAATAAAGAAGAAAAATAAAATGAAAATGTTTTTTCAGAAGGCCAAAGTGACCTATGAAACCAAACTGGTAAAATCCTTGTTGTGGATCTAATCCAATGTGTGGGCATAAAAATAAAAATGAAGTGAATTGAAAGACTAAAATCATCATCATCATAATCATCATCAATATCCTAGGATGCCCGACATTGGGCATTATCCACCTCTGTAAATAGACATATTGGGAATCTCCCATGTTGTGCTAGAATAGTCAAAATCCTTTAATGGAGCGCTAGCCTCCGTTGATGTCATGGTTGCCCCTCGTAGACATGGGTGTCTAGTTCTCTCGAGCTCAATGTGAGAGAGAGAGAGAGAGAGAGAGAGAGAGAGAGAGAGAGAGAGAGAGAGAGAGAGAGAATAGGAGTAGAGAAAGATAAATAGGAGTAGATAAATCTCCTATTGCTCTCTCTCTACTCAATTCCCTCTCTACCTTAATCTATGAAAAGTTGGAGTTGTTCATTGCAATAGGGTAAGTGAGACTCGGATTTATTCTTGGTTGGCATGCATGTTTATAGGGTTTGGGGGACACCATCGGGAACTATTATGGTCTTAATAATGGAGTCTTTTTAGACTTGCCTACGGCTTAACCATTATTGAGCTATTAGCAAGCTCAATAGGAAACGATGCCAACTTAGAACTGTTAAAACCACTCCACTACTCTTTGCAATAAATAACATTCTAAACCACGGGGGTAGTTACTTGAGTGCATTTTTTTGAAGGCTAAGAGAAGTAGTAACTGAAGCTCTAATCTCTATCTATCTCTACCCTCTCTATACATTAAAGATAGAGAGAGGCTTTAGAGATTTGGTTAGGTCGAGGCGCTTAGGGCTAGCCGCCTTAACGGTTGGGATAGGTCGAGCCGCTTAGTGTTAGCTGCATAGGGCTAGAGACTTTAGAGGTTTGGTTAGGTCGAGCTACTTACGGCTAACCACTTTAGCGAATCAGTTAGGTTGAGCCACTTAGGGCTAATGCCTTACGGCTAGCCACTTAGGACTAGTCATTTCTAAGATCCGCAAGAATTTTTTGTGCCAAAAATGCTTCGGATTTCGTAGTCGCTTTGGTTTAGCCGCTTTAAACCTGGAGTACAATACTGTTTGTGTATCTTGATTTGCTTATGGCTAGCCTCTTTAGAGAATCGATTAGGTCGAGCTGCTTCGAGCTAACTGCTTCGGGCTAGTCGTTTCTGAGATCCGCATTCATTTTTTCGTACCAAACACGCTACGGACTTCAGATTCTTTGTGGTTTAGCCGCTCTAAGCTCGGAGTATATAAATGTTTTTCCATTTCAATCCACTTATAGTTACCCGCTTTCAAGGATCAGTTAGGTCCAACCGCTTAGGGCTAGCCACTTACGGCTAGTCGTGTCTAAGATCTACATGTGTTTTTTCATACCAACACGCTGCGGACATCAGAACCACTTTTGGTTTATCCATTCTTAGCCAAAGTATAGAAATGTTTGGCCATTTCAATCCTCTTATGGCTAGCCCCTTTAGAGGATCGGTTAAGTCGAGCTGCTTGGGGCTAGCGGCTTAGGCCTACTCATTTCTGAGGTCCGCATGCATTTTTTGTACCCAACACGCTACGTACTTAGGAACCGCTTTGGTTTAGCTACTCTAAGCCTGAACTAGGTTAGTGTTTGGCCATTTTGATCCGCTTTTGGCTAGCCTCTTTAGAGGATTGGTTAGGTCGAGCCCACTAAGGGCTAGCGGCTTAGGGCTAGTCGTTTCTAAGATCTGCATGCATTTTTTCGTACCAAACATGCTGCAGACTTCAAAACCACTTTGGTTTAGCCACTCTAAACCCAGACTAGGTTAATGTTTGGCCATTTCGATCCGCTTACGGCTAGCCGCTTAGAGGATCGGTTAGGTCGAGCTGCTTAGGGCTAGCGACTTAGGGCTAGTTGCTTAGGGGTATTCGTTTATGAGACCCACACGCACTTTTTTGTACCAAACATATTGCAGACTTTGAAACCACTTTGGTTTAGCCGCTCTAAACCCGGAGTATAGAAATGTCTGGCCATTTTGATTCGCTTACGGCTAGCCACTTTAGAGGATCGACTAGGTCGAGCCACTTAGGGCTAGCAGCTTAGGGATAGTAGTTTTTGAGATCCGCATGCGTTTTTTCATACCAAACACGCTGCGCACTTTGGAACCGCTTTGGTTTAGCCGCTCTAAGACGGGACTAGGTTAGTGTTTTGCCATTTTGATCCTCTTACGGCTAGCGGCTGTAGATGATCGGTTGGGTTGAACCACTTAGGAATAGCGGCCCATTATGGCTAGTCGTTTTTGAGATCCACAAGTGGTGGACTATAGAGATGGTAGGCCATTTTGATCCGGTTACAGCTAGCCGCTTTAGAGGATTGGTTAGGTCGATGCGGCTTAGAGCTAGCCGCTTAGGGAAAGTGGTTTCTGAGATCCGCATGCATTTTTTTGTCCCAAGAACGCTGCAAACTTTGGAACCGCTTTGGTTTAGCTGCTCTAAACCTAGAGTATAGAAATGTTTGGCCATCTAGATCCGCTTACGGCTAGCCGCTTTAGAGGATCGATTAGGTCGATCCGCTTAGAGCTAGCCGCTTAGGGCTAGCCGTTTTTGAGATCCGCATCCGTTTTTTCGTCGCAAAAATGCTACGGACTTTAGAACCGCTTTGGTTTAGCCATTCTAAACCCAGACTAGGTTAGTGTTTGTTTCGAAGGCAAAGGGGTTTTGCTCACTACATGCATTGGCGTGTAGGCATGCGCACCCATGAATATAGGCATTGACCAATAAAATCAAGATTATAGCCCGAGGGGATAGCTATGGAGCGAGCTCAACGGAGCAAGCTTTGGAGCGAGCTTTTTTTTTTTTTTTGAGGGCCGCCACCACTACCTCCCATTGCCACCACCACCTAAGTCCACCACTGGTGGTTAGTGGTGCTAGCTTACTGCCACCATGAGCCACCCTTGATCCTACCACCACCTCCCATTGTCACCCCTCCCACCACTGGAGCAGCCAAGGACCTCTCTCTCTGATCTCTCTCTCTCTCTCTCTCTCTCTCTCTCTCTCTAAAATGCCAAGGCACTAGCAATTTTTCTAGTTCCTTGGGTGTCTTTGTATCAAACCCCCTCTCCCTCTCTCCCTCTCATGATCCCTCCAACCCATCCTCTCTCTCTCTCTCTTCTCTCTCTCTCTCTCTCTCTCTCTCTCTCACTCTCTCTCTCTCTCTCTCTCTCTCTCTCTCTCTCACACACACACACACACACACACACACACACACACATCCCCCCACCTCTTTTTCTCTACTCGCTCCTCTCTCTCTAGCCCTTTCCCTTCCCCTTCTTCACCCTTCTCTCTCTCTCTCTCTCTCTCTCCTCTCTCTCTCTCTCCTCTCTCTCTCTCTCTCTCTCTCTCTCTCTCTCTCTCTCTCTCTCTCTCTCTATCTCTCTATCTATCTATCTCAATCAATCTCTCTCCCTACCTGTTGCCCTCTCCAACCCCATATCTTTCTCTCCATCCTCCCCTCCCTCTTTCCTCTCTCCGGTCCCCCCCCCCCCCCCTCTCTCTCTCTCTCTCTCTCTCTCTCTCTCTCTCCCCCCCCCCACCCCTCCCTCCTCCCTCTCTTTGGCCCCTCCCCGTCCCCTTCTTTCCCTTGCTCATTCTCTCCATCCCTCAGCTCTCTCTCCCTATCCCCATCCCCCCCCCCCCCCCCCCTTCTCTCTCTCTCTCTCTCTCTCTCTCTCTCTCTCTCTCTCTCTCTCTCTCTCTCTCTCTCTCTCTCTCTCTCTCTCGCCAACCCCTCCCTCCTCCCTCTCTTTGGCCCCTCCCCTTCCCCTTATTTCCCTTGCTCATTCTCTCCACCCCCTAGCTCTCTCTCCCCATCCCCATCCTCCCCCTGTAGGTCATGGGGGCAACAACTTCCCGGGAGGTCACCCATCCCAGTACTGTTCCCGCGCATATGCGCTTAACTGTGATGTTCCACAAATTGGTCTAGCCATCCAGACCCCAAAACCTTAAGGTGTTAGGGACCTCCGGTCTAACCAATTTATGCAAGCCTCATAGATAGACACCACTTTGTCACCACAAGTTGGGCTTACCCCAACAATCGCCCCCTTAAGCCAAACTTGGGACTTTCCCGTCCCCTTGAGTACCAACGTGTTCCGCCTTTTTCTAGGCTCAGAGGTTGAGAGCTTCAACGTGGCCGGGAGCTAGCTCAGAGCTTGAAGTCAACATCAACATGTCCTGTTCCACGGACTCAGAGGTTGGACTTTGAACCATGGCTCTGATACCAGTTGTAGGTCATGGGGGCAACAACTTCCCGGGAGGTCACCCATCCCAGTACTGTTCCCGCGCATATGCGCTTAACTGTGACGTTCCACAAATTGGTCTAGCCATCCAGACCCCAAAACCTTAAGGTGTTAGGGACCTCCGGTCTAACCAATTTATGCAAGCCTCATAGATAGACACCACTTTGTCACCACAAGTTGGGCTTACCCCAACACCCCCCCCTCCCTCTCCTCTCTCTCTCTCTCTCTCTCTCTCTCTCTCTCTCTCTCTCTCTCTCTCACATGCTTGAGCCTATCCCCTTGTCAGTGACACACACTATCGCAGCCATTCATCTTAGCTCCCACTCCCTTTGATGTGAGATAGGACCTTGGGGCAATGGAGAAGAATAAAATCGAATGTGCACATTATTCCCTTGCTCATTCTCTCCATCCCCCAGCTCTCTCTCCCTATCCCCATCCCCCCTCCCCCCCCTTCTCTCTCTTTCTCTCTCTCTCTCTCTCTCTCTCTCTCTCTCTCCCCGCCAACGCCTCCCTCCTCCCTCTCTTTGGCCCCTCCCCTTCCCCTTATTTCCCTTGCTCATTCTCTCCACCCCCTAGCTCTCTCTCTCCATCCCCATCCTCCCCCCCCCCCCCCCTCTCTCTCTCTCTCTCTCTCTCTCTCTCTCTCTCTCTCTCTCTCTCTCTCTCTCTCTCTCTCTCTCTCTCTCTCTCTCTCTCTCTCTCTTACATGCTTGAGCCTATCCCCTTGTCAGTGACACACACTATCGTAGCCATTCATCTTAGCTCCCACTCCCTTTGATGTGAGATAGGACCTTGGGGCAATGGAGAAGAATAAAATCAATTGTGCACATTATGCTCACTGCTGCAAGTTCGAGAGTTTGAGCACCACACACTACTAGAGTGCTCAACTTTTGGTCACATCCGAACTTGCTTTCCTCACATTTTCAGCCATGACTTAGACCTACACACTTTCCTCTCCCAGCCATAGTGTGGGCTCTCCGTTGCAACTGTCATCACCACAATTTTGAAGCATCGAGAATCACTCATCAACCACACACATACTAATCACATATAACATTGGTCGCAAGGTCATATTTGACCTCCGAGGAAGATAATAAAATCTCTCTCTCTCTCTCTCTCTCTCTCTCTCTCTCTCTCTCTCTCTCTCTCTCTCTCTCTCACACACACACACACACACACACACACACACACACACACACACACACACACATCGGTGACGAGTCTGATGATTGAGTCGAATTGTGCCTCGAGCTTGTTAATGCAAGCTTTAAGATTGTGATTCTTTTCCATGTCCCAATTGAGGGCCGTTTGGAGGTGTTCAATGCAGCCAGGTTCGAGCTGCCACGACGACCGCAAAGCTCGATTGTGTCCTCGCAGGGTTTTTGGGGTTGTAGTCTTCTCTTTGGTTTTCATATCACCCACAATGGGGCTGGGTTGTCTTGCAGCATAGGAGCATCTGCTAAAGTGTGTGAGTGTGTAGATTAGTGTAAACCTAAAAGATATTGTATATGGCAGCCGCGTGGGCTGGTGTTGAGTGCGAAGGAAAAAAGGAGGCACATCAAGGTTGAGCAAGGCTAAGTAGTAAGACTGAACTACGATACTAAATTGTGAGGCTGAGCAGCGAGGCGCTGCAAGGTAGAGCTACAAGAATGTATTGCAAGGCAGAGCAAGGTGAGAAGAGAGTGAATGCATATGGGCTTGCAACGGGAAAAACTAAGATCTAATGCCAAACCACAAGGCGGCCCTTCACGCTTGGGGGATGCCAACGATGGAGAGGAGGGTTCTCACTAGGGCATGCACACACGCGCGCACGCGTACACACACACACACACACAGGTGGGGGAGGGAGGGAGGGAGGGGCCAACGGAAAGAAAAGAGGGAGAGAGAAGAGAGAGGGGGGGATTGTGAGAGGGAGAGAGGGGAAGAGCGTTGTTTTTTTTTTCATATAAAGAGGAAAAAAAGAGTGAAAAAGAGTTTAAGGGGAAAAAAAAAGAGCCCTCTCAAACAAAGCACTAGCAATATCTCGCTAAGGCTTTGGTTGGGAGAGTTTTTTTTTTTTTTGGCTTAAGTTCCTTTACTATCTTTGCTTGAGAGAGCTCTTTTTTTTTTTTTTTTTTGGCATAAACTCCTTTCACTCCTCTCTCTCTTCTCTCTCTCTCTCTCTCTCAACCCCCTATCAGAGTCATAAAACCCCCAAGGTAAAGTGTTTTTAATCGGTTGAAATTAAAATTTTTGAGCCGTCCTTTAAGAAAATCGAGAAATTCACAAGTTTTAGTGTAGATATCGGCAAAACCTTTAATTTTTGACCTAAAACTCTAATTTTTGACCTAAAACTCGAGAGAATTTCAAGTTTGCCCTTATTTTGATATGTCTTTGAAGAGAATCGAGAAATTCAGAAGTTTTAGTATAAATAATGGCAAAACCTTCAATTTTTGACCTAAAAATCGAGAGAATTTTAAATTTGTCCTTATTTTCTTCGATTAGGGAAAATGTATTTTTGAAGTGTTGCCCCCCCCCCCCCCCCCCCCCCCCGCCCCCCCCCCCCCCCCCCCCCCCCCCCCTCTCTTTCGCTACTCCTCTCTCTTACCTCTCTCTAAGCCTCCTATCTCTCTCCACCCTCTCATGCAAGCTTTCCACAAGAACAGACTCTACCTTTTTTATCTGCTCTGGAAACCTGGCACCGGCTTCCCCTTTGGCACACTGGCTCACTTCAACAAGAGGTTTATCCTTCTTGACAAGCTCGTCCATCACTGGCACATGCACACCATGAACTGGAAATTTCCAAGGAACGTAATCAATTGTTGACCTTACCTCAACAGGCTTTGCATATTGCATATTTGGCACTGCCTTTGATTGAACCATAGAATACTCAGCTAGCCTCCCAATAGGCAAATAATGTGCAGGCTTCAGCAAACCCAGCTCCAATTTCTGCTTCACATTTCTACTCTTCATCTTGGCCAAATACACCATGTCTTCATAGGTATCAGAATCGTCTTCCACCTTATATCTGATCCTCGGATGCAAGCACTCAAGAAACTTCGGCAACTTCAAAAATTGATTTCCTTTCACCCCAGTGGCAACCTCTAACTGTTTCCAACATGCTTCAAACTACTCAAGAAAAACACAAAAATCCTTATATAAGTCTTGGGATACCGCTTTTAGCTTTGGACCTGCCTCTGTCGCGGTGATCATTTCTCGAAACCTTCCCAGAAACTGCCTTTGCAATTCCTTCCATGAACTTCAACCATCAGCCTTCAAATCATCGTACCAAATCTTTGCACATCCGTGCATCAGCAAAGTGGAGCTTTTTCACATCCGTCAACATACACATCGATAGCATCCACATCCGTCACATCCGTCAACATACGCATCGATAACATCCACAATTCAAAATTTGCTAACCAATCTTCAGGGTCTTCAACACCTCTAAATATGGGGCCAAAGCTCGGCTCCATCATCTCTGCTATCTTTCAACTCAACCACTAGATATTTTGACCACTCGCCGACTGCTTATCAACCTTCAAACACAACTTTTAACTTTCAAACTGGAGCATCAACGCTCCTCCGTGGGGGCACCAGAAGATGGATGGGGGGGAAGGGGAACACACCTGGAAGCCAAACACTTTGCCTCTCTATAGTCTAGGATAATCATTACACCATGATCCACTAGAGTTCACCTTCAAAACTCACACTATCGACAGCATTCCACACCGATCTGGCCCGTTTACGACCGTGCCGCAACACAGCCCACTTTCTCTTTCTCCCTCACACATATAGAGGTCTGGGGAGGTACACACATCTCCAACGCCGGCACCAAATTGACGAAACGGAGCAAAGAGAAGAAGGGGAAAAAAGGGAGGAAACGACACCAAAAATTGATAGGATCTGCTTCAATTATGACAAAAAACATCACCTACACCATCACCAAAACCTGCTACAAGAGCTCTGTCGATTCGACATCGACCAACACAAGAAAAACTTCGACTGTCAATGGTCTCGCTTCCGTGTGGCCCTCCTCATTGAGAGGAACCCGAAAAAACCCCACAAGTCGACTTCACAAGCTTCTTCTGAAGCTCCACACTCGAACTCTGTCTCCTTCAACTCCTAAAGGCCGAGAGCTCACCTCGCCTTGAGCAAAACCCGCCTCCGGGCGCCAAAATTGGCCTCTTCTTTCTCCTCCCTCCTCCCTCCTTCGAAAGGAGCTAGTTCCAAAAATCCAAAACATTGGCCCCCCTTGGGTGTGGGAGCCTCTCTCCCTTTAGCAACCCGCACACCTCTATTTTCGGCCTCCTTTTTGCATGTGATCTCCCACCTTTTCTTATTTCGGCTTGGTTTGGCTTGCTGCCCAAGTTACCAACGCAGGGCCTCTCTAAGCGGGGCACCGACGGCGCCATTGGTGCTCCCGAGTTTGCCTTCAAAAGTGTTATGCCCTCATGGGCATGGGAATCAACCCCCAACGGGGTGCCACATCATCATCACCGGTCAACGCACGCCGCCCAGGGCCACACAAGCCACTGCACTACGCCCTACCATCACCTCTCACGGCCGTGAGCAGTGCCTGCGCGCCACCCACTACTCCCACGGGCCCTAGCGCCATAGCCCAGTGAGCTCCCCAAGCTCACTCCCTTTCGATACAAGGGGGGGTTTCCCCTACGGCACATATAGCCCTCCTCGACCGTCTCACACTTGCTATGTGGGTTGAGCCCGGTGACACGTGGCAGCTCCAAACGGCTTGCCTCCCCTAGCCTCCAAAATTTCCAAAAACACCCCCTTCAAAAACTTCAAAACCTTCTCTTTCTTGCCCTTTTTGTTCTGCCTGCCAGTTGTGGCTCAGTGGCTTGCTCATTGATTCGTAAACTCCCACCGGGAGAAATGTTTTTCCGGCTTCAACCCTCTTTGCACTCTCTCCACTTTGGTTGTCCGATGGTCCCGAACGACACACATCAAAACCGGCAAGAAACCCCAAATACCATACTGCTAACAATTGTCGGCAATCTTCAACTTCAACATTTGACTGAACTACGCCAGCATTTGACTGAACTACTCAACATTTACCATACTATTTGACATGTAGTCACTTCCAGTGGCCTCCTCACATTGCATACTTGACAACCAAATCTGAGTGAGACTCCAAAATCATCAAATGACACACTTCCTAAGGCAGCCAAGTGGGCATCAACCTAGTCCCCGACAAAAATTCAATTGGGCATAACTCGCAATCCATAACTCCGATCTGCAATCTGAAAAGACAGGTATGCTCCATAAATTGAGCACTACACGTTCATACACTAATATCCTCTTGGACCACATGTCTCCAGTTGCCCCATCCGACAAGAATCTGCAACACATCATACCTTCAAACTCCAATATCTTGGGCTCCGTAGCTCTGTTTGATGAGTCGTCTGGACCTGCTCCTTCAACACTTCAAGCTCTACATTTCTTGTCCAAAAAACATCACTTTGATCACCCTTCATCAGCCTCCCTACCAAGCCCTACCTGGAGCCTTTTTGGCCTAAAAAACCACATAAAGCATACATCTTCGCTGCTACTTGCCTGCACAAGTTCTTCCCATCTGCTCTAGCCCTTTGCCATGCATCTATAAGCATACACATCACTGACTATGCCCTCTTCTATGATCGACACACTTTGGCTGCACCATCATTGCCCAACCCTCTTGTTGAACATTCATGTTCAACCACAAAGCATCGTTGGTCTCCTACCTGCTGCAAAAACTGGCGAACACTACTAGCAAACCAAACAACCACCACATGTATAAGGCCCCAATCCTGCCACCTATTGCCAACCTCAAGTGGGTTGTCCCACCCCCTAAATCACACACCTTCCGCCTGGATCAAAAACCTAGCACATACTTTTTACACCCAGCTGTAGCACCCTCCAATAGTGCTTCACGCATGTCCGCAACCATCCATGCACACAGAATGCTCAGAGCTCCTTAGCATTTTTTCTCGCTTTTGCCAGTCGTATCAACATACCTAGCTTGGCAAGCATACCACTTATACCAACCAATGCACTTGGCACTTCAATCATTAGGAAAAATATGGACTCTCCTTGGGCCTTTTTGATTAGTGAAGGCTTAAGGGAGAACCAATGAGAAGGCTCTTGGGATATCACCTAGAGGGGGAGGAATGGTAACGGTGCAGCCTAATTGTCTCCCTCTTCAATGCTTGGTTCTTAGAGAGAGGTGGGAGGTAGGCTGGGAGGGGGGGGGTAAATAGGAGGAGAGAGGTGTCATAAAAGAGGGAGGGACCCCCCAAAAAAAAACGCGCATGCTTAAAAACCCAAAAAATTGAAAATTTTTCAAAAGTTCCAAAGTTGACCCATTTGCCTCCAAAACTGTCCCAAAACATAAACTAACTTAAAAAAGTCAAATTTTCCCCCCAAAATCCACTTTTCTCTCTCTCCCTCATTACTTTTCTCTCCCACACTCTCCCTCTTCTCCCTCCTCCCATTCTCTCTCTACAGTCAAGGCAGCCATAGCCAAAAGCTTTCCACCACTCTCTTCCTCTCTCTCCATAGCTCCCCCTTCTCTCACACCTCCATCAACCCTCTACAGTCCCACACTCCATAGCCCACAGCTCCACTATCCTCTCTAACTCTCTACCTCTCACTCCTCTCTTTCTCTATCTCCACTGTCAAAGCCACCATAGGCAGCTCACCTCACCCTCCCCTCAGCTCCTCATTCTCTCTCCACAGTACTCAACTCTTTCAAATCCCTTCCTAAGCCCAACTTCCCAAGCATGTCCACGCATAGACGGCCCAAACCAGAGATAGAGGAGATTGTGTTGCACAACACAAAAGACTCACAGGGGGTATGGATCCCACAAGTGTTCAAGAAGGGTGCATGGATCTACATGCAACCGTCACGTGCTGGACCTCATCGCGTACGGTGTCGAGGCGTATTGGAACGTCCTTGGAAGGGCCGGCTATTGACATTCAAAGAAACAAAGTCCGGAATGGTGGCCATCGTGCAACACGTCTACAGTGCAGCTGAGCTCCACCTCAAGAGAGCTTCTACTCAATTTGCACCTCATTGTAAGTTTTCATGGTTTAGCTATCCCATGCATATGTCATGTTTACGTTTATGTGATCATTATGTTTAACTAAGGACATTTGTAAAGATGCTTTTCCATCCAGCTTAGTTGAGGAGCAGCCGCTTGAGTGCCTCTCAGGCACGTTCATGGTTGTGCATGCTCACATTGAGGAGCTTATGTTTCCTAATGTTTCATCGACAAAACTTACCAAGCAGCGAATATTCATGTACTCCCACAAGTACGTGGTGCCGAAGTCAAGCCAAAGCTATGGTAGGTTAGAAGCCGTGGAGACACCCTCATTGCAGAGTGCAGAATGGCCAACTCCAGACCATTGGGCTTTGCTTTCTTTCAAGCGCAAGGTGCTGCAAGATTTCCAAGGGTCCCTAAAGTTTGGTAAGGCAACCAGATCGGTGGGTCTCAGTTTGCATTGTCTCATTCATTTGTTTGTGCATGCATTCCGCTCTCTACCGATTGTGTAACATTTAATGGCCTAAAATCTTATTTGTAGCGGAAATTAGCATGAACATAGTGGGCATTTCATTAGAATAGATTCCTAATGAGAATTACAAGAGTGCTTGGGTGGAGAGAGCAACAAAAAGCATAACACCTAGTTAGATAGCATCGACAATACTTTCAAAAGAGAGAGCAATTAAGCTATTGACAACAGTTGAGGACCGGATTTGCATGGAGCCGGTCCCCCCTCCAAAAGGCTTTGTATTATGGTTTCTCCCATCAAGAGAGACATTGTACAATACAATTCTTTGTGTTCCTTCAAGACTAGCTAGTGCAATGAAGATGGAAGCTTCATACACCAAGCAAAACACTTAATCAAACACAACTTGAATTATCCCCGTTCTCAGACCCAAGACCTCACACACCTTCGAAGATGGTGAGAGCTAGCAGGGTATGAGAGTAGATTGAGAGGAAAAAGAAGTATCTTACGAGAAAGAAGTACATCTCCTCACATAATCACTCATATTACATAGCTTAGCTTAGTAATTAGCTTGGTAGAGAAGATGAGCATGCATTGAAGCTTGGCTCTTGGTTGGATTTGCATCCACATGCCAAGAGAGTGTTGATGTAGGCTTCTATCTCACAAGCTTGGAGTAGGTGATGAGCTCTCCATTAAAGCTTGGGAGGAGATAGAGTATTTTCCCTTCACACATGGTCAAGTGTGAGAGTGTGTGTGTTCATGCCAAGCAAAAATCAGCCCCCCCCCTCTCTTGGGCGAGCCCTAGCTGCTAAATTAGTCTGGCTTTTGCCTCATTGGACCTCCCCAGGTCAAGCCAATAGGGATTAAGCAGCATAAGTGATAGCCTTCTGACATGTGTCCCCCTTTCCCCTTTTGTGAGAGCTTTAGATAATTAAATAATTAAACTAAACTCTCATTGGACCCCTTTGCCTCCTGGCCAATAGGAATCAGGCAAGCCATGGGGCTCCTGAATGCTCATTGGACCCCTTGGGAGACTGCCCAATAGTCTTCTAGGACACTTAATTCTTATTGGTTTCTTTTATTAAATGTTTTTAAATTAATTAAACTAGATTTACTCTAGCCTAATTCTCATTGGTCCACTTCAAGGGTCTTCCAATAGGAATTGGGCACACCTTGTGGGCATCTGGCCTAGGGAGCTGACATGTGTCCCTCATTCCCTTTGTGTAAAGGGAGCCTGTGTGTGTGTGTGTGTGGCTTTCTCTCTCATCCCCTAGCTTTGGGGCTCGCCCCCTCCCATGTAGGGATGTAGAAAGACTTTTTGGGCACACACTAAGCATCCAATTTTCCCTAAGGTTGACCTTTGGACACAACCTTTGAATTTTGGAACCTTAGCATTTTGGAAGTCTTAATGGGCTGAACCTTAGGGTCTTTTTAGCCCATTGTTTCACATGGCTCTTTTGCAGATGGCCCCCCCTTTGGATCCCTATTTTCCCTCCTTTGGATCCCTACTGTGGCCGGTCTGCTAACTTAACCAATATTCTAACTTTTTCTCCCTTGGCACTTCCCCACATTAAATGATCAGTTTAATATGAGAAAATCATTGAGGAGAATTAGATATGGATTATTATGACATTACCTCTCTCTTGAAATCATAGTCGTCCTCGACTATGGTGTAGAGAAGATAAAGCATATGTATGAGTCCTTTTCTTAGCGGGTAGAGGATCCCTATGTTACCCTACGACATCATTCCATAATGGATGACTAGTCCATTTGGCGTTTGAGAGCCTGAGGCTGCCGCAAGCATGTCTGCACATTAGTCCTATCAGTCTTCCATAGTAGAGTGATAAGCTCTACTTGGTGTTCGGGAGACGTCGTCTCCGCAAACTTGATCTAAGCATGCATACTACTTCATTTTTGTGCACAAATAAAGAAAAAGAGAGTCTTATAAGACAAAAAAATTTTGTTCATTTTTAACATTTTGTACATTTGCTTACTCTTGGGAAGCATTGTAAGCATTGACAAGGTTTAGGTTATCCTTTAATTGTATGCCTTGCATCCATCTAGCATCTTCAAAAGGATAATTCTTAAACTTAATAAGATATCGTCGGATAGTCTTACCGCCTCTTAATACCTTGTCTTCATGTCGGAGAATGGACTCGGGCTGCAGCACCTCCTCGTGGTCCTCGATCTCCGGTGGGTCTTCAATAGTTGGTTCTTGAGGTGGCTCTCCTTTGTAAGGCTTTAAGAGGCTCACATGAAAAGCATTGTGTATGAGCCAATGATTGGGCAACTTAAGTTGATAGGCCATCTCATTGATTGGCCTAAGAATCTGGAAGGGACCATAGTACCTTTTTGCTAGTTTAGCATAGTACTTTTGGTGGCCCGTAGGATTCTTGCCCGTCGTGTGCCTTAATCGAGCCTTGGGAAACTTTAACAAGACCCAATCGTTTTCTTTAAAGGCTTGGGCTCTTCTGTGCTTGTCAGCAGCAGCCTTTTGCCTTTGCTGTGAGATAGAGATAGCATCCTTAATCTTTTGGAAAGATTCTTGTAGGTCTCGGCTATACTCATCTGCAGCGAAGATCTTCCCATGTACCTTAAGTAGCAAGGGACTTTTTGATCTTCCCTCAATTACCTCGAAAGGTGCTTTTCCTGTAGAAGTATGTACAGTGTTATTGTAAGCATACTCTACTAAGGGTAAGTACTTCTCCCATTGGGATCTTTGATCTACTTCCGTTACATAGGCTTTTAGTAGATCGAGAATAGTTAGGTTAGCTATTTCACTTTGGCCATCAGTTTGTGGATGATAGGCCGAAGAGAAGTTTAGCCTTGTTCCTAAATTCTCAAAGAGACCCTTCCAGAAATTACTGGTCATTCTAGGATCTCTATCCGACACTATGGACATTGGCAAGCCATGGTACTTGAAAATTTGTGAAATGAAGAGGGTTGCCATTTGATGGGCTTTGATAGTCTTTTTGACAGGTATAAAATGAGCTTGTTTACTAAACCTGTCTACTATCGTCCATATTCCCGTATTCCCATGGATAGACTTAGGCAATCCAAAGATAAAATCCATGGATATGCTCTCCCACGGTGAATTAGGGATTGGCAAGGGTTGAAGCAATCCAAGTTGCTTCCCTCTATCAAATTTTGTCTTTTGACATACCACACATTTGGAAACATACTCATGTATGTTCACTTTCATGGTAGGCCAATAGAAATATGTTTCAATTCCCTTTAGGGTAGACTGAATCCCTCTATGCCCCGCATATGGGGGAGCATGAGATTCATACATTACTTTCTCACGTAGTGAGTTAGTAACGCATAGTCTATTGCCATAGAGAAGATAACCATCTTGTAAAGTAAATGGTTCTTCTTTCTTCCCTAATGCAAGGGCTGAAATCACATCTCTAAAATCGGGATCAATAGCATACTCATCTATCATTAAAGATAGATCATTGTGAGTTGCTATGGAAACCGCATTCACTCTCGGTCGTCTTGAGAGTGCATCGGCTACTTGATTATGCTTGCCAGCAATGTGAGCAATATGAAAATGAAATTGCGAAAGGAAATTTGCCCACCTCATTTGTTTGTCGGAGAGCTTGGTCTGCGTCATGAAGTACTTAAGACTTTGGTGATCCGTTCGCAGAATGAAAGGAGTCCCCAATAAATAGTGCTTCCATGAGTCTAAGGCATGTAGAACTGCAAGGAGTTCTTTTTCGTATATGCCTAGAGCTTGCTCAACAGGGTCGAGCCTTCGACTCTCATAGCCTATGGCGTGCCCTTCTTGGAGCAAAACAGCCCCAAGGCAATCACCACAAGCATCACATTGGACCTCAAATGGTTTTGAGAGATCCGGTAGTGTAAGCACAGGTTGAGAGATAAGCTTTTCTTTAAGCTTTTCGAAAGCATTGTTCTCCTTAGCAGACCACGTATACCTAACATTTTTCTTTGTTAGGTCATGTAATGGTCCCGCAATTTGTGAGAACTTTTCTATGAAGCGTCTATAGTATGCACACATACCTATAAAGCTTCTTAGTTCATGAAGATTCCTTGGTTTAGGCCATCCTTTTATTACCTCTAACTTGGATGGATCCATTTGGATTCCATCTTGAGAGATAATGTGACCTAAATATTGAATCTCTTGCAAGAAAAATTCACTTTTCTTTCGATTAACATAAAGTTTATTCTCTCTTAAAACTTGAAATATTACCTGGAGGTGTTGCTTGTGTTCCTCTAATGAATTAGAGTAGATGATAATATCATCAAAGAACACTCCAGTGAAGGTTCGATGAGGTCTGAACAGCTTCTCCATCAAGCGGTTAAATGTGGCTGGTGCATTAGTCAAGCCAAAAGGCATGACAATGTATTCGTAAAGACCAAATGTAGTACGAAATGCGGTCTTTACAATGTCTTGATCAACTATCCTTATTTGATGATAGCCACTTTTTAGGTCAATCCTACTGAAGTAGGTCGATCCTTGTAGCTTATCAAATAGGTCTTCTACCCGTGGAACGGGAAACCTATTCTTGATAGTGATCCTATTTAGTGCTCTATAGTCGACACACATACGATATGTGCCGTCTTTCTTTTGCACTAATAGCACAGGTGAGCAAAATGGAGATGAGCTAGGCCTAACCATGCCCTTCTCAATTAACTCATGCACTTGCCGCATAATCTCCTCTTGTTGAGCTTGAGAAACTCTATAAGGAGGTTTGTTAGGCGGTGAACTTCCTGGAAGAAGTTCAATTGCATGGTCGTCATTACCTCGTTTAGGAGGTAGCTCACAAGGGATGTCGTCAATAAAGACATCTTGAAACCCCTTGAGAAAATTGGATAACTCTAATTCCTTTTGGTTGCTTTTATTTTCTTTTGCTAAAGCATTAGGTTCATTTTGAGAATCTTTAACAAAAATCATGTACACGGAAATAGAGCTCTTTATTGACTTGTTGAAAGCTGGTGTATGTACAATGGGAATGGTGTTACCCATCTCCCTAGCATCTATATACATGTCCTTTTCCCTGAACTTAAAGGAGATTCTCCTTTCAGGAAATTTAACATGGGCAGCCAGACGGTCAAACCATGGTGCCCCTAGGATTACATCCTCATGCTTGAGAGGAGAGATAAAGAAGTCCTCTTTGTCCACATAGCCTTGGACATGAAGCCTCAATTTCCCGATTAAGGGAGTGACTGAAGCTTCTTGCCCCTTGAAGGCACTGTCTGCGGGTAGGATATCTCCCATCTCGTAGGATTGTATGCCTAGCTTGGTGGCTAACTCCATAGATATGAAATTGTGAGTAGAACCAGGGTCAAAGAGAATAAAAGCATCATGTTCTCTTACCTTTCCCCAAGCATGGCATAGAGGAGATCCTTTGTGGTGAGTTTGGTGAATCTCCTCCTCTTGGATTTCAACCAAAGAAGCTCTAGGAGGATCTTGGCGGTTGTTCTTTTGGGGACAAGCGCGGTACGCATGCCCTTGTTCGCCGCACTTGAAACACCGGTTATCTTTACGATAACGCTCAAGCTCTTCAGGAGAGAGTTTATTCTTTCCTTTGTAAACTCCCTTCTCTTTAGCTTTGTTGGAATTGCCCTTAGGAGACTTTTGGACATTGTCCTTCCCCTTAGGCTCATTGGAACCTTTGTTTTCCGGGGGTTTATTATTTCTTTTACCCCCCGTTTGGAAATTGATTCGCGAGGCCACCATAGTATGGTGTATTACCGCCGATATGGTACGTGGCCTTTGGGAGTTGACATACTCCGCCATTTCTTCGGTTAAGCCCGCACAAAATTGTTGCTTTTGCTCTCCAAAATCCAACTTTTTGAAGACAGTGGCTTTGAGTTGTAGGTCCCAAAACTTGTCTACATATTTGTGGATGGATTCATTGGGAGAGAGCTTTAAGCTTCGCCATTCGGTGAGTACTTTGTCTTTGGCATCGGTGGCCAAAAACTGCTTCATAATGGAAGCTCTTAAAGCCTTCCATGTTCGTGGAGCTTCACCGTTGGCTCGTAGGCTAGACCACCATTGTCTGGCGGACTTTTGAAAGTGCATAGCTACATGGCGTAGCTTAGAGGACTCCGTGAAGCCCTCATCTCCAAACGCCGCATCGAATTGCTGGATAAAGGCCAAAACTTTGTCTGTAGCACCGAAGGTGCCATCATAGGTAAGGAAAGAGATGCTCTTCCCTCCCTCTTTGAATTTCTTCAGCTTGGACGACCTCTTCCATGCGGCATAGGATTTCCTATGGCCTCTTCTTTTTGATGGTTCAAAAGTTGCACCATCACTTTCTTCAGAAGATGAAGAATTTGAAGAAGGTGGAGAAGAGGGTGACCTCTTTCTCGCCTTTTTCTTGTCTTGATCTTTGTCGTCTTCACCATAGCTTTCATAAGAGGAAGAGGATGAAGAAGATGGAGAAGAGGGTGTCCTCTTTCTCGCCTTTTTCTTCTCTTGCTTTTTATCATCCCTCTTTGAATTATGGCGTGGAGAAGAGTGTGATGGTCTTCTCCGCTTTGGTGGTGATGGAGAGCGTTTAGCCCGCCGTCTTCGTGGAGCCATCTCCGCCGAGGTGGCGGGAGACTCGCTTCTTTCTCGTTCCTTCGGTGGAGGCTCTTGAGTTCTCCTTTGGGAAGGAGATGCATCATCAAGAAGTAAGTTCTTGAGCCCTTCATATGGATTCTCTTCTTCTTCCCGAATCGGAGAGAGACCTCTTTTGGTAGTCTCACAAGGAGGCTTCCTAGGTGTTCTCTCGTCATGGTGATGAGCTTGGAGAATCCCGTGAGCACGGAGCTGCCGTTGCACTTCACTTTGGAGAGATGGATTGCCCATGGCTTGTTGAAGCCTAGAAACAAGATAATTAACAAGCATTGAAGCATCATTAGTAGCTTGCTCATGAGCAAAATCAAAGTTATCAACATTAATTTCACTCTCTTTACTATTGTCAGCCATTCTAACAACTTTTAGGTGTAAACTTTTTAGGTGTACTTTGGCACTTCAAGCCCTAGTTGCTACTCCTCTTTACCCCTTTAGAAAAAGCACTCAAGCTACTGTACCCGCGGCTCGAATACCATTAATTGCAAGGAATAGAAGAGAGGGTCTTTCGACACCAAAACAGCACCGGCTCCTGTCAAGCTTCTAATAGCTCAATAGTGGTTAAGCCGTAGGCAAGCCCCGTAGGACTCCACTATTAAGACCATAGCTCTCGACGGTGATGCCCCGTTAACTGCACAAAGGCAGGCGCACTGCAAGGCTGAAAAATCCCTATTCTACTTACTCACAGGCAATTAATAATACCAACCATTTGTAGCTAGCTTGAGGACCTCCCTTCTTGAGCAAGAAAAGAGAAACCTTGAGCTCTGATACCAATGTAACATTTAATGGCCTAAAATCTTATTTGTAGCGGAAATTAGCATGAACATAGTGGGCATTTCATTAGAATAGATTCCTAATGAGAATTACAAGAGTGCTTGGGTGGAGAGAGCAACAAAAAGCATAACACCTAGTTAGATAGCATCGACAATACTTTCAAAAGAGAGAGCAATTAAGCTATTGACAACAGTTGAGGACCGGATTTGCATGGAGCCGGTCCCCCCTCCAAAAGGCTTTGTATTATGGTTTCTCCCATCAAGAGAGACATTGTACAATACAATTCTTTGTGTTCCTTCAAGACTAGCTAGTGCAATGAAGATGGAAGCTTCATACACCAAGCAAAACACTTAATCAAACACAACTTGAATTATCCCCGTTCTCAGACCCAAGACCTCACACACCTTCGAAGATGGTGAGAGCTAGCAGGGTATGAGAGTAGATTGAGAGGAAAAAGAAGTATCTTACGAGAAAGAAGTACATCTCCTCACATAATCACTCATATTAGCATAGCTTAGCTTAGTAATTAGCTTGGTAGAGAAGATGAGCATGCATTGAAGCTTGGCTCTTGGTTGGATTTGCATCCACATGCCAAGAGAGTGTTGATGTAGGCTTCTATCTCACAAGCTTGGAGTAGGTGATGAGCTCTCCATTAAAGCTTGGGAGGAGATAGAGTATTTTCCCTTCACACATGGTCAAGTGTGAGAGTGTGTGTGTTCATGCCAAGCAAAAATCAGCCCCCCCCTCTCTTGGGCGAGCCCTAGCTGCTAAATTAGTCTGGCTTTTGCCTCATTGGACCTCCCCAGGTCAAGCCAATAGGGATTAAGCAGCATAAGTGATAGCCTTCTGACATGTGTCCCCCTTTCCCCTTTTGTGAGAGCTTTAGATAATTAAATAATTAAACTAAACTCTCATTGGACCCCTTTGCCTCCTGGCCAATAGGAATCAGGCAAGCCATGGGGCTCCTGAATGCTCATTGGACCCCTTGGGAGACTGCCCAATAGTCTTCTAGGACACTTAATTCTTATTGGTTTCTTTTATTAAATGTTTTTAAATTAATTAAACTAGATTTACTCTAGCCTAATTCTCATTGGTCCACTTCAAGGGTCTTCCAATAGGAATTGGGCACACCTTGTGGGCATCTGGCCTAGGGAGCTGACATGTGTCCCTCATTCCCTTTGTGTAAAGGGAGCCTGTGTGTGTGTGTGTGGCTTTCTCTCTCATCCCCTAGCTTTGGGGCTCGCCCCCTCCCATGTAGGGATGTAGAAAGACTTTTTGGGCACACACTAAGCATCCAATTTTCCCTAAGGTTGACCTTTGGACACAACCTTTGAATTTTGGAACCTTAGCATTTTGGAAGTCTTAATGGGCTGAACCTTAGGGTCTTTTTAGCCCATTGTTTCACATGGCTCTTTTGCAGATGGCCCCCCCTTTGGATCCCTATTTTCCCTCCTTTGGATCCCTACTGTGGCCGGTCTGCTAACTTAACCAATATTCTAACTTTTTCTCCCTTGGCACTTCCCCACATTAAATGATCAGTTTAATATGAGAAAATCATTTAGGAGAATTAGATATTGATTATTATGACAGATTGTACAAACACCAACAATGTTTGTTTGCAAAGAAGTTGACATAGATGCAATGGACACCATTCTAGGTGTCAATTGGGGCTATGTTGACGGTTTGCATGATGGTGACCGTTATAAGTGCAATGTGTCCCCCACACAGCTTTGCCTTCGGTATTTGAAAGCAAGGTGCACCTTGTATGCACGGTTTAGCTATGAGAGGTGGATGCACAAACGTGGCAAATGGATACCCTTGCAGCTAACAGCCGAAGAGATTCAATCCTTTGAAATTCGTGTCCGCATGCCCAATAACGAGGTGGAGGTGGTTGCAGTGAATCCGCATTGGACTCTTGCCAATCTTCGGGAACACTTTGTCATAATGGGATTCGAGGATGTCGGTAATGCAAGTTTCAAACTAGAACAACACAAGGTCTGCTTTGTGCTTCCTTAGCTACCTTTTCTTATTTTCTGTGGGTTTTTGTATTTTGATTGCCCATTTTTGGTTGTATAGATTGGAAGGCGGATGGAGGCCACTATGCTTGTTTACAAAGATTGGGCTACAGACGAAATCATCTTTTCTAAGTGAATTGGCTTGTAACTTTAATCGTTTATATATTGGATATTTTATTAAAGATTTTGAAAAGTTTTAAGGTGTTGTACTTGAGTTTTAAGGTGGTGTAAATTTATTTTTTAAATCCATCTTTTTTATTTTTTTCGAGATAGAATATGTCTATATAAGGAGGACCACCTCCTCATTTCACCATTTTCATCCCAGCATTGCAGAGAGACCTAGCATACCCAATCACGCAAAGAGAAGACATGGCTGCTACTAGTGCTTTAGATGCATTCCTTACTGAGGTTGGGAATGCAAATCGCCCTGAGCTTCAAGCATTTTTCACAGCCCAACCCGATTTGGAAACCACCTTGACCCTCCACTCTCAATCTCTTGAGCACATTACTTCATACATTTCCACATGCATGGGGAGATTCATTGTTGAGTTACCAAACCGACCAGGGCAATGGGTCCCTGAAGGCTGGTTGTTTTGACATGCGAGTGTCCACAAGTTGTTTTTGTTTCATGCTTGGCAGTTCATGTATATCATGGTTGAGCAAGAAGCAACCTACTGTGGCCACCTCGAGTTGTGAGGCTGAGTACAGGGCAGTCTTCACAGCTACGGTTGAGTGTGTTTATTGGTCAGATGCCTTATGGCTGATTTGGGTGTTGGACAGGACACTGCCAACACTATCTACACTGACAGTCAGAGCGCATTGGAAGTTGCGAGGAACCCAGTTTTTCATGCTCGCACAAAGCACATTGAGGTGCATTACCACCATGTCAGGGAGAGGCTCTCAACAGGAGAGATCAGCTTGGCTTATGTGCCAACACAGGACAACCTTTCAGATCTTTTCACAAAGGCATTATCTCGTGAAAAGCTTGAAGCTTTCTGCAAAGCTTTGAGCTTACTCTCCTTTCTGGATTGATCATGTCCTCAGGGCATGACACTTCCCTTTACTCATGTGCCAGCTCTCGTTCACTGCATCACTCCAGGGGGGATTTGTTACCATATACATGTGGTAGTGATGTGTGTGAACACACTAGGACCTCCGAGGCATTTTTCCCTCTTTAGGAGGTTTTTTCCCCCGTGCATTGTATATACGCCCATCACTCTAGGGCTATCTATCTTTCCATTTCACACTAAGTAACACACTCTCTATTGTGTTCCTTGAGCTTCCTTCGTCTTCTCCAAGATGTGTGTGTTTCTCTGCAACCCTAATTCCAACATAACTACTCTGCTAACTACTTTGCTGACTACTAACTGACAGTGAAGCTACCTACTATGCTAATTGATTACTCATTCACTAGATAACACACTAACTACTAACTGTGCAAATTTAAAAAAACTGTGTAAAAGCAGACATTGACAGAAAACAAGCTATTCACTAACTATGTAAAGACTGTGTGCAAGCAGACATTGACAGAAAACACTCATTCACTAGCTAACACACTAACTACTAACTGTGCAAAAGATTATGTGCAAGCAGACATTGACAGAAAACAGAGATTATGCAGGAAATAAAAACTTGAAGAAAATAACTTCTTCTTCTTCCTCTTCCTTCCTAACACAAACACTCATAGAAGAAGCACAAAGTGCCTCTTGAGCTTAGTGTAGGGCGATTCCCCGGCAACGATGCCAAAAATGTGGGCTTCTGTCGTACTATCAAAGCAAGGGCCTTGCCTAACACTGTGTGCGAGCCACAGATGGCTCCAAGCACGCAACTAGCCTAAACTAGTAAGCTCAAAGATGACGATGGTGTGTCACTCACCTCTCTACGCTTGTTGTCGTGGAGGACTCCTCACCACAAAGAAGAGGGAGCCGTCGTTGTGCCGCGCTGAACTGCCTCATCGCCCGTCGTGCCACCGCAATGCTCGATCACCACTCTCTCTCTCTCTCTCTCTCTCTCTCTCTCTCTCTCTCTCTCTCTCTCTCTCTCTCTCTCTCTCTCTCTCTCAAGCACACTCACACACACTAGTACACAAAGGAGACGGAGAAGGAGATGGAGCAAGAGAACTCTTCTTGCATTGCACAAATGAGAGAATGAGGTATTTTAGGTTTAGATTGACTTTTATATGGGCTTGCTCGTTCACATTTGGGCACCCACACTTAGCCAATCTTACCCAAACATTATAGGTCCCAGTTTTAGAGTGCGCCTCTCATCGGCGATCACTCTTAACCATTTCTACCTGACCGACAAGCCAAGGAAATAATGTAATACACTACTAGCGGGTCCGACAAGCCCGGCCCATGGCTACATAAAAGGTGGTCGCTTGGTGGTAAGAATAAGTCCGGTGTTGATAGTACAAGGGAGAGCCTTATGAAGGAGGGATTCCTCCCAAACAGCCAGGAGGAAGGGGGAGGTCAACTCTTTGAATTGCTGAAAGAATTCGGAGGGAAGACCATCAAGGCTCGTAGTTTTATTGGGTTTGAGGTTCTCTATAGCCTGGTAGATGTCGAAGATAGATAAAGGAGCTTCAGCTATTGCTGCCTCTTTTGCTAGAATGACCTTAGACCTGCAAGAGAGGGTTTCAATACGAGCTTCCATTGCATCTCCAAAGAGAGATTCAGGCAATAGAGTGTTCCAATATGACTTCCTCTTGATGTCTAAGAAGGCTCCGAAGGGTAGTAATGAGCAATTGAAATTCATCCGGGGGGGTGCTGCTTCTAGCTTAGCTAATTCATCATGAATGTTATCTCTCTTCTTCTTTCGGATAAGGGTAACCTCTTTTCTGAAGAGGATGATTTTTTGTTGGGTTGCCTGAATAGCTCTACTCTAGGCCCTAGAAGGAGACCGGGGAGTTGCAAAGGCTTGTGTCCAGATGAGGGAGACAACCTCTTGAACAATAGGTAATTTAAACAAGGAGGGATCGGTGTGGAACCATCTATTCCTGACCTTGGAGGCCTTGTTGTCCAATGTGAGCACTACTGGGTAGTGGTCCGAGATACATGTAATATATTTAGGTTTGACTTTAACCCTAGAAAAGGAATTGGCTACCGAGACTTCTAGATAGCACCGATCCAAACGAGCCTTCCTGGCCAACTCCCCTTTGCTACAGTTCTGCCAAGTAAATTCTCATGCATTTCCTGCATCCTAAAGTTGGTGATCTGACTTGAGTGCATCCCAGGCTTCTTTTTCCGCTCCCCTCACTGTTATGCCTCCGGAGAGGAACCTGTCTTCTAGAGATTCAACCATATTGAAGTCGCCTAAAATGATAAGAGGTTCTTGGAGGTCGACTAGAGACTGCCAGATCTTAGTGTGGTTTGACATGGACCCGCCTGCATACACACCAACCAATCTAGCGTTGTAAGGGTAGGGAAGAAGGACTGAACACCAATTGTGCCCTGACATCGCGAGTAAGTTACTATTCCTGTACCCCTCAAGGATACCAAGTACACAGCCTCCAGAGCCGTGGGGATATGAGTCCTGCAGCCAAAGGTGATTCTTAGAAACCATCTCTAGAGCTCGGACCAGTTCAGGGCCTGAGGTTTTAACCTCCTAAAGGATTATACAATCAATTGGATTATTTATAATCCAGGAAGCTATGAGTTTGACTTTGAGTGTGTCTGACATGCCCTTGACATTCCATGAAACAACTTTCATTTAGTAACTCGCTTGTTTTTGTTATGGCTTGATTGCCGAGGGGGTGTCTGAGCCACATTGGCATGATTCCTCTTATTGTCTTTGAGCACCTCCATGGGAGAAGGGCCATTTGGAAGAGGAACCAACACTAACTCATTTACTGTTCTATTTATTCAAATCGGGGAGAGCTTGGGTATCCATGTCATTGACTTCATCCTCAAGTCGAGAATCCACTACAGGAGCCTGGGGTTGGGTAGGGGGGATGAATTCCTATGAGTCTTCTTAGTCAAAATCCACAAAGTCCTGAATACTGGCTAGAACAGCGAATCTATTCGATGTCTTGCCTTTCGGATCATTTCTCCTGACATTATTAGGCTTGGAGGAGGCCCGGTTAGGGCGAGTTTTGGATGAGTTAGGAGTATTCTCAGTCCGGGGAGCGCCTGAGTGTTGAGGAAAAGGGTCAGTAGGGGCTTGGGGGTTTTTAACCGGGGTAGTGGGAGGAGCCTTGAGGGGTCAAGATCTCACAAAGTGACCTCTTTTGCCGCATAAGAAGCACATGTCGAGGAGGTATTTATATTCCACAGGTTGATCAAAGGTTTCCCCATCGTCAATGAGAATCTCGATGTGGCAGAAGGGAGATTGTCAGGGTTGGAGATGTCCATCTCCACTAGAACTTGAGGGTGCCAAGCTCGATTGTAAAAATCCTGTCTAGGTCGGCCACCCAAGACCTTGCCCAGTTGGCTTGCTATAGGGCTAAGATGGCTGTACAGATGCAGGGGAAGGTTGGTGAACTCAACCCAAATCAGGTAGTTTCTAGCAGCCGAAGTCTTTGGGTTGAAAGATTTGTTCCATCTGAACAAACACAGAGGTGAGTTACGGATAACCCACTGCCCGTAACTCAAGGCTTGGAATGCCATGGTCTGTTCTCTGAAAACGAACAGAAAATGATTCTTAGGAAGGCATTGAATGGACTCCACTTCGATGCCACACGCATACCATTGTTGCTTTACCCATGCTTTCAGCATGTCTACAGGAGGGCGCGGGCCAGCTAGCAGACCCACTAGGGCTCTTCTTTCCCCTTTTCGACTTTCCTGACTTGAGAGGACGACAAAATAACCGAAGTCTTACCTTCAGTAGTTTGTCCTTTGCCAGCCTGAGGATGTCCTTGGCAGTTTCCGCGTTGAACCTCGGGGGGGGGGGGGGGGGGGGGGGGGGGGGGGGGAGGGGTAGGCTTTTTCCTGTAGTTGCTCCAGTAGGCTCTTGATCTCCTCTTGGTGGGATTCCATGAGTTCCATTGGAGCGAGCTCTGGTTTGCAGGAGTTGCTGTCTATCAGCGAGGGCCTGCAGGAGTTTCTCTGCTAGCTCTGGGGGTAAAATATTAGAGATGAGCGGGTCTGAACTTGATAGGACTTGGGGGGGACCTACTAGCACCAGCTGGCCAGAAGGGACATTGAGGAGAAGGAGAGAAGTTATGTGAGGTAGAGGGTTCGCACTGTCCCACGCATTTGACGTGGCCACTTGCGGTTGAGGGAAAGGGTGCTGGGGTAATGTAGAGTGAACATCCTGCCTTGTGGGCAGGGTAGGCACGTAGAGCTGAGCTCGCTAAGCCATCACTCAACTCAGACTTAGAGCGTGGCCACGCGAGGCTTAGTTACTCGTAAGCCTGGCGGACTTCTAACAGGAGTGTAGAACGGAGACCGGGAGCAGCAGGTATAGAGAGGGAGAGCCGGGCGCAGGCAAGAGAGAGAAACTCAGAGCGAGGCTGTGGCGACCGGGCAACGTTTTGCAACTATGCCTAGTTAGCCTACAAAGCCGGTGGACGCATCTAAAAAGCTGCCTCACGTCTGACAACTTACGTGGTTGCAACCTCTCAACTTCCTAACCTCCCAAATCACACGACCCACTCCCCCTTTATTTTCTTTATTTCAAAATTAAGCTGCGCGTGACCATAGCCTCAGCTAAATCGTAACCCCTAACTTTTTTGCTCTTCTAATACAAATTCACCGCGTTCGTGGTTTTAAAAATAATAATTAAAAAATGAAGCTTAGTTATTCGTTCAAATAACTAATAACTAAGCCACGCGTACCATAGATCGGACGGCTTGGATCATTTATTGGTCCTGGAGTGGACCAGGACCGTTAATCCCTGTTGAGCGGATGAACAGAGGAATCCGCTACACGGGCGAGCTACTTCCTCTTGTTCCTTCATTGCAGCTTCGCGAACAGGTTAGGCCCAGTGGTAGTAGGGTGAAGAGGACTCACGAGTGAGAACCGCTTACCTATGCAGAGCGGCGCCTTGGGAGAAGCATGGAGTTGCCGGCGTCAGATTTGCTGATGCTCGTCCTACTGACAATCGTCGCTGGTGTGTGCGTGATGGTAGCGGTGTGCGCAATTGGAAGGAGGCGAAAGTTGCCCCCAGGACCTCTTGCGCTGCCTATTATTGGGCATCTCCACTTGGTGGGCAAGAGACCGCATCGCTCCTTCTGCGACCTCAGCAAGAGGTATGGACCCCTCATGTATCTGAGGCTGGGCTCCGTCCCCATCGTCGTTGCTTCCACACCGGAGATGGCCCGGGAGATCTTGCAAAGGCACGACAAGGACTTCTCCTCCCGTTTTCGAACTGCTGCTTGCGAGGCCATCTATGGCCCATCTACAAGCTTCACATTTTCCGACACTGGGCCCTACGTTAAGTTTCTGCGGCAGCTGTGCACCACTGAGCTCTTCAGCGCCAAGCGGATGGCCAGCTTCGAACCCATCCGAATGCAGGAAGCGCGCGCTCTTTTACGATCCCTCGTAGCCGACAGCAAGATTAACAGTACAAAGCCTATCTCTGTGAGACCCAAGCTGCAAATTGCCACCAGTAACATCATCTGCAGAATGGTGCTGGGCGAGGCGTCACCAGAAATTGTTCCGGTGCTGCTGGACGTGATAGAAGCCCTCGGCGCTTTCAATTTGGGTGACTTCATCCCTCTCCTCAGGTGGATGGACTGGCAAGGCTGCGTGAAGCATAGCAAGCTGGTGGCTGGCCCCAGAATGAAGGCCGCCTTTCAAGCTATTATTGACGGCAGGCGAGAGCAAAGACGGGGAATACACGATCCCCCTAAGGATCTTCTGGACATTCTGCTGTCGGCATCTGTAAGTTGCCCTCAAAACATACAGATGAGTGATGAGCATATCAAGGCAGTGCTTCAGGTATTCCCGTTATTTCTTCCTGTTTTTTCTTGTTGCTCGAGATTACATAGATGATTAAGAACGTCAGGCAGATTAGGGGGGAATAAATCAGCAGATCCAATTGTATGTAGATAAATATTTTATGCATATACATACGTATACACAAACATAAATATTTATGTATATTATGGTGTAGGGGAAGGACCTCTAGTTCCTTTTTCCCGTGATGATGGTGATCCAATGGGGAGCCGACATTGTGGGGAAAGGACACTGAAGCTCCTTTCCCGGCCTGTATGTATGGTTAGTAGTTTAGGTTGAACGATGGGGTCCTTGTGAGCTGAGGAAGATAATTGCTATTGAGCCCTGGACGACTCAATCGTTATTTACCTATGAAATAATTGTTGTAATGTTGTTCATGGTTATGCTTTAATCGTAACTACGTTTCTCTCTTATAGGAAGTATTTGGAGGAGGGAGTGACACATCTGCACTATTGATAGAGTGGGCACTTGCAGAGTTGCTGGCAAACCCAACCAAGATGAAGACCCTACAAGAAGAGCTGGAAAGTGTAGTTGGAAGGGCACGCATGGTTCAAGAGTCGGACATCCCGAACATGCCCTATTTGATGGCAGTGCAAGGAGACCATGAGATTACACCCAATCATAACATTTCTCATACCACGTAAGTCAACTCAGCCATGCCAAATTGCTGGCTATGACATACCTGCAAATACGCAAGCTTATGTGAACACGTGGGTGATAGGCCGCGACCCTAAGGTCTGGGAAAGACCGCTCACGTTTTTGCCTGAGAGATTCTTATGTGACCATAGTCATATAGATGTGCGTGGCCAAAATTTTGAGCTCCTCCCCTTCGGCTCTGGCAGGAGAGGGTGCCTTGGATGGTCCTTGGGCCTTCTCAATGTGCAAAACATTCTTGCAAGCTTGGTTCAAGCTTTCGATTGGAGTGCTGATGAACATGAGCTAGATATGTCTGAAAAACTTTCCCCGCTCATGACCAAGATGAAGCCCTTGCATGCAAGCATAAGACTCAAGTTATCCGAATCTCTCTTCCATGATAATGGCGACTCCAATCCTAGAGCTTAAGCAAGTTACATGCCCTCATTCACACTTGTATCACTTTTGAGCCCAAGTTCACAGGTATTGCCTTCAATTATGTTGAACATTTGGCCCTTTGTTGTGAGTGTTTTGTATGTATGATCAATGGTGTTTGGGGTGGAGTTTCTGGTTCCCTCAAGCCCCACTGGACTACTATGTATCTCTCTTTTTTGTGTTAGCATAGAAAGAAGTAATTTGGTGTGCTCCTTTGATCACTACACATGTTCCATGCTTTGCTTTTTGTAATACACAACATTTGGCGTAGATGTTGAGCAAAGCAATGCCAAGCCCAACACCTTGTTTCAACAGTCCCTTACTAATAGCCCAAGTCATCCATTCTCCCAATTGAGATCAAATTATGAGTCAAGATTGGTAGATGACAGACACAAAAATGATGTCATTTGCCATAACCCATCAATGTCACTAATGCCCACTACATAATTGTCACCCAAAGTAACAAAACCAACAGTCTCCTCATAACTCGAGAACCATTCCTTGTGTGGAGTCAAATGAAGAGACACGTACCCAAATCCAAGATCCAAGTGTGTAACACCTCACCATCGACAAGCACCTTAATCTGGCATAGAACTTTGTAAAGAAAGAGCTTTTGGTGTATCATAAAAGATGTTAGGAGTGTCTTTTAACATATTAATGTCTTGCACATCACAATTACTAGTGACTATATTGATTTCTTGTATTGTCATTGGACTCTTCCTCTTTATCATTGCTTTTGCCTTTACCCTTATCATGCTTCTGTGCATGGCAATCCTTCTTCATATGGCCATACTTCTCACAGTAGTGGCATTGAAAGCTCTTTTTCCCATGACCACGAGGCTTTGATCTTGATCTATTCCTAGAAGAATCCCTCTTGCCAGATTCACATTGTGAAGAATGCCCTTTCCTTTGTGTGCCTTCTTTCTGCCTATAGTGAGCACAATTTATGGATGTTTTAATTTGTTTTGCAGAGTTTTTGAGCTATAGTGGTGAGAAAGATAGTTCTTTCTCCATATCCATTTCAATATCTCATGTTTTCTCTTGTATTGTTTGCTAAGCACGAATCCGTGGTGCTTCTTAGCAAGGGCAAGGAGATTGGAAAAGGAGTAGTTGTGTAGTCACTGCCACACAAGAAATTGCATGGGAGAGAGCTTTTGAGAGGTACTATAGGGATATCTATCAAATTTGTGTCAAAGCCCGATCTACCATTGCTATATGTGCCACCTATTGACGATGATGTAGACGCTCTCTACGTAGCAATAGGCACCATTGTGGCATGGCCCATACGGCACTTGGTGAAAGACCCAAGTATCATAGACTTTGGTTCCCAAGCATGCACAGGAAATTCCTAAGATTAAAAACGAGGCATTACGAACATGATGTAAGCCAATTGATAGCACAGGTGTGAGCATGGCACTAAGAAGCCATGTCGTGGAGAAGGTTCTCACCCAAAAGGAGCGTGCAGAGGTAAAATGAAATCTCCAATATCTAGTTCAACTACCTTTTCTACATACTTGTTTATCATGTTCCTATTTGCACAATATTTCAGCTAAAGACATTGTCCAAAAAGCGACTAGCTGAGCTTGCAAGCCAAGTCGTTGAAAGAAAACGAGTAACAAGAGCGAGAAACAACAATGATCCCACCTGGGAGATGCCTGCCACAAAGAAGAAAAGGTCCACTACAACAAATACTAAGAAGAAGTAGAAACAACATGCAGTTGAGGCAAAAGATGAGGAGAGAGCAAGCAACAAAGCCACAACGATAGAGATGGACGTATCAGAGGAGGTGAAGGTGTCAAAAATAGCATCAAGTTCCTTAAAGGATCTTGCCACCAAATGCGATGATCATTTAATGTGGGATAATAAACGAGAACAAGGGTTAGAATATAGACATGTGCTTACGGATCTATCTCAACACGGGGCCAATGGTAAAGGGGCCCAAATGAGAGATGGTCTGTCAAAGAGCAAGGTTAAATAATGGAGCTTAAAAGACCTTAGGGTTAGATTCATTAAAGACCTCCAATGGTTAGTGTTAAAAGTCCTTTGACCTTAAGCAAGCTAGGGCTGAGCTTGAGGTGGGAACCCGACCTAAACTTGTCTTTGACTTTAAGCAAGCTAGGGCTGTGCTTGAGTTGGGAACCCGACTTAGACTTGCCTTTGACCTTTGGCAAGCTAGGGCTGAGCTTGAGGTGGGAACTCCACCTAAGGTGTTTGTCATGCTTGATGACTAAGGTACTTGAGGTACTTGTCATACTTAATGAGGAAGTTGCTTGAGAAGCTTCCTATGCATGGGGGGTAAGATGCTTGGGTCAAGAAGAGACCCTACACACTTAATGAGGAAGTTGCTTGAGAAGCTTCCTATGCATGGGGTGTAAGATGCTTGAGTCAAAAAGAGACCCTACACACTTGACACTAGAATGGTAACCTAACAGGACATAAAAGTGTCCTTTCAGGGTTTTGGGAAAAATTTCCAAAACCATAGTAGATCCACTCATTTTGAAAAATCCTTTCATGAGCTTATAGTTCAATAGCTACTACATATGGAAAAAATAAGGAACTTGTAATTTTTCTCATTCTTGGTCACTACAAGCCTCCAAAGTTTATGGACCAGTGTATTTTGCCCAAAATAGCAATTTCTTACGGTTGATTGCATATAAATAAGAGTGGAGATTTTTGTAGGACATGAGATAAAATGCCCCGTTAACTTCAATGGGTTGGTTACCAAAACATATGGTTGATTTTACCTCACTAATTTTTTTTTGGGAAAAAAAATAGGTATAAAAAAGTTGCATTTTTGTCATTCTGCGGACCTATCATCAAAGTTTCTATAGTCACGTTCAATACAGATACTATATGCATGTTTTCTTAGTTCCTTTTGGGCCTCTGGATTCAAAAAGAGCCATGGAGCATGTCAAAAGGATAATGGATCTCTTACAATTGGAACCTTGGGGGCAATGATAAAGTGTTAAATACAGCAAACATGAAAAAACTGTGTTTAGCATTATGACCTCTAGAAACCCATAGAAACTACTCAATATCTAGCCAATTTTGTAGTCTATGATTAGATATGGTTACTACCTACAAAATACACACAATTGGCCTAAGAAACTAGCAATATTGAGGAAGTTATACTTGCTACTCTAAAATGTATCGTATTCTTCAGCAATCAAAAAACTCAACCATCATCATATACTATGCTATATAGCATATTAGGTCCCCCAAAACTCAAGGAAGATTAGCTTTATGTTATACATTACACTTACACAATCAAAATTGAATTTGGATATCAAGAAAGCCACCAAAAAAATCATAAAAGTACTAATTTTGGCCAAAAAACAGGATTATGCAATTCTTGTAAATTGGTCATCACTTTCAATTTTAACACTTAGCTCTCCCTACAAGCATCAAGACATGTTGAGAACTATGAAGGCCTAACCTCTAGCCATCTAAACCTCACAAACATGAAGTTTAGAGTGGTATAGTTGCCAAAAATTGAAAAAAGGCAAAAAACAGGACCCGTTTTTTCACACAGTTTAGGTTCAAAAATGTTGTGCAAGAGTAAGGTTAATGGTGAGATCGATACTCAAAAAAAAATGCTAATTCTTTTTCAACTCATAAGGCAACTTTGTGGATATATAGCACCTAGAAATTCATTTTCATACTCTTCAAATAATTCAAGCAAAATGGTCACTTAACAGGACACAAAAGTGTCCAAGGACATAAAAGTGTCTTGTTACCATTCTAGTGTTAATGAGGAAGTTTCTTGAGAAGCTTCCTATGCATAAAAGTCCCAAAGTTAGGGGAATCTTTGACCTAACCTTCCACTCACCCAAGGGGCACCCCTTTTCTAAAAGGGAACATGGGACACATGTCAGACTCTCACTAAGCTTAACCACATGGGGTGCTTGAATGCTATTGGTTGGGCTAAAGAGGGGTCCAATGAGCTTCTACTTCCATCCAACAAATATCTAGATATTTTCAGGCTCTCTCTCTTTAAGGGGTAAGGAGGACACTTGCCAAAAGACTACCCATGTACTTGACTGCATGTTGCATGTGATTGGCTAGGGGGAGAGGGGTCCAATGAGATGGAAGAATGTAGAAAAGCTACCACTCGCCCAAAGCAAGGAGGGGGGGTGCTAGGGGGATATACTCCACACACACTCATTTGGGAGGGCATTCTCACTCGGTGAAAGTTGAGGAACACCACCTCCTTCTTCAAGATTGTGATAAGTGAGAGCCTACATCAACACTCTTGGCTATGGAATGCAAATCCAACCAAGATCCATGCTTCAATGCTTAAGCTTGCCATCTTCTCCATCTCCATTACTATGCTATTATGTATGCTAGCAAGAAGAGTAATGATAAGTGAGGAACTATTTATTTCTCCTATGGAATGTTTCTTCTTCCTCTTCCCTACCCTCATTCCCCGCTAGCTCTCTCCACCTTTGAAGGTGTTTGAGGCCTTGGGATAGTTAATGCTTTCTACAAGTTTATGTTATGCTTGTGATGCATGAAGCTTTCCATCTTCATTGCATCAGGTAGGTCACAAAGAACACAAAGATTGTATTGTACCAAGTCTCTCTTGATGGGAGAAACTATAATAAAAATGCATATTGGAGGGGGGACCAGCTCCATATGAATCCGGTCCTCAACTATTGTCATGTTCTCTAAACTCTCTCTCTTGCAAAAGTTTTGTTCATGCCAAGTTAACTAAGTACCATGTTTATGTTGCTACCATCAATTAAGTTCACCCGCTATGCTCACAAAGTAATCTCTGAAAAATGCTTCACCTAATTTTCTAATTCCGCTACTCTCAAAGTTCATAGGCCATTTACATTACAGTTACATTGTGAAGTTCCTTCTGGACCGTCGACACAGATTCATTGAGGGATGTTTCGACCTCTCGTGCTTTCACAAGGAGAGCTTGACTCTCTATTTCTCTTGCATTCTCAAGCTTCTGTAGGTGTTGTTTGAGACTAACATTTTTCCCAATGAGCTCGTGAATATGGGCCTCAAGGGCTAAGATTCTTGCTTCTTGATAGTTGAGAGGATCCTTCTTGGGTGTTGCTGTCACTGCAAGAAAGCTCCTAGGAGAAGGGCGAGCTGGTGTGCATGTGTGTGTGTGTGTGTGTGTGTGTGTGTGTGTGTGTGTGTGTGTGTGTGTGTGTGTGAGAGAGAGAGAGAGAGAGAGAGAGAGAGAGAGAGAGAGAGAGAGAGAGAGAGAGTTTTGGATGAGAGGGAGTGAAGAAGTGAGTGAGAAAGAGATGTGGAGGTAAGAGGACAGAGAGAGCATGAGATACAAGTAGAAGGTTGAGGATAGGGAGGAGGAGAGGTGGTGGAGGATTCGTGGAGAAGAGGGGGTGATAAGATTGAGGGGATGTGATGAGAGAGTGAAGGAGACCACAAGTGGTAAGATTGAGGGGGATGTGATGAGGGAGTGAGGGAGGAAGAGAGAGAGGAAATGGGTGAGAGAGAAGAAAAAATTAAGTGAAAAAGAGACGTCTAAGCAAAGGGAGACAAAGAGTATGAGAGGTATGTAGCAGGCAAAGAACAGGGAGGTAAGATTAAGGGGATTCGATTAGAAAATGAGTAATATTTTGGGGCTACAGTGATGGATACACACACACACACACACACACACACACACACACACACACACACACACACACACACACACAGTTTTGGGTGAGATGGAGGGAACAAGTGAGTGAGAAAGAGATGTGGAGGTGGGAGGATGGAGAGAACAGGAGATCCAAGAAGAAGGCTGAGGATAGGGAGTAAAAGAGGTGGTGGAGGAGAGGGGATGGTGGAGGAGAAAGGGGAAGTAGAGGAGGAGAGGTTGGAGGAGAGGAGTAGGTGGCTCTAGTGGTGGATGTGATGATGGCCAAAGAGGGCGACACTAATGATGCACGACCGACCCAAAAAAAAAAAGCTCTCTCCAAAGCTTTCTCCGTATCCTAACTTGATCATATTATGATGAGGTTGAAGTCTTTGATGATGCTATGGTTGTTCAATAGGATCCAACATTGTATATCAAAGCTATTAAAAGGATCAATGGCAAGAAGCTATGCCAGATGTATACAAAACTTTAATCTCCAAAGGTACATGGATTCTTTTTTATCTACCCCTAGATCGTGTTCCTATTAAATGCAAATGGGTTTAGAAAACCAAAACTAAGGTAGATAGCTCGTTTGACAAGTTCAAAGCACGACTTGTTGTGAAAGGTTAGTCCCAAATTGCAGGAGTAGATTATCAAGAAACTTTTTCTCTAGTTGTTAGCTCCACAACCATTCGTATGCTTTTGTCTTTTGCAACACAACTTGACCGCGAAATTTACAGACGGACTTCAAAAATGCTTTTCTAAATGGAATTCACAAAGAAGAAATTTAAATGAAGCAACTTGAAGGTTTCATATTTGTAGGAAAGGAGCATCTTGTGTCTTGACTTCTTTGTGCATTATATGGGTTGAAACAAGCCTCTCGAGCTTGCAAGCAGATAAAGATCAACCAATTTCTCACATTGAAAGGATTTATTGCATGCTTTTTTGACCCAAATCTTTATTTCAAAAGGGAAGGTATTTGTTTTATGATTCTTCCTTTATATGTTGATGATACTATTCTTGTGTCAAATCATATTGCTTTCTTGGAAGCTATCAAAAATCTTCTAACAGCTACATTTGAGATGGTGATCTTGGTGAGATTCATTCTTGCTTGGGTATTTAAGTTCAACGCCACTATAATAAGGAATCTTAATTCTTTGCCAAACAAAGTTTATTGATGATATTGTGATAAGTCTGGGTTGACAAATGCACACTCTCCAAATACCCCCATGCTTATGAGTTCTACCAAGGGGTACATCTACTAGTTGTAGTGAAGAACCAACCATTCATCAGCCTTATGCTAATCTTGTTGGTTGTCTATAGTTTGTTGGTTTAAATACAAGGCCGGTATTCTATTTGTAGCTAAATATTTGGAAATTGGGACAATATCTTTCTACTCCTTCTAGCATTCTTCGAAGTGCGGAAAATGTGTCCTTGAGTACCTTAAGGGGCCGTAAAGAGTTTGGCCTTGTTTATCATTGCCAGGATGAGTCCATCTTCTTCAACATCCCTTGATGTTATTGGATGTACCAATGTTGATTGGAAAAATTCACATTTTATCTATGAGGTCTACAAGTGGCAAATGTTTCTTTGTAAATGGATGTCTTGTTTCTTGGTCTAGTAAGAAACAATAATGTGTTGCATTTTCTACAATTGAGGTAGAGTATGTGGCTACATCATTAGCAGCACGTGAATTGGTTTGGCTTTGACAATTATTTGTTGCAGATTTCGGATATTTTTCATAATCTAGTACGCCTCTTCAATGCAACAATCAATGTGCAATTGTGTCTATATGTGTCTCTCTTGTGTCTATATCCCTCATTATTCTCTTGTGTCTATATCTCTTGTTATTCTCTCTCTCTCTCTCTCTCTCTCTCTCTCTCTCTCTCTCTCTCTCTCTCTCTCTCTATACTAGGTATAAAGGTGGATTTGATTCACCACATCCTACCTCTTGCTTGGTCTAACACTAGCTAAACCTTTGAACTGATTCACTATATGCTATATCTGGAGAATGAATGGCCTTCTTTCTTCATCTCTCTCTGTATATCTCTCTCTCTTTCCTTCTCTTTCTCTATATTTTACAAGTCTGAGGTTTGAAACTACCAGGTTATGACCCTATGGCCCGCCGACTGGGCTTCCCTCTTTCAAAGCTTAAAAATAACTTTAATATCTTTATGAGGATTTAGGTCGGGAAATTGTTTGTGTAATACCATATGGTAACTCTCTACCATATGGCCCTGGTTTGGCCATGGAGTGTGTGAAAAGCCCTTTTTTTTGGGCATTAGCTATACTTTGGGGTCTTATAATATTTTTGGTAAACAAAACTAATCATATTTGAAGACATAGCGTGGCGTGACAAGACATCAAAGCGGATCTGATGGCTAATGCTGACGCCGCTTGCTATCTTTGGGGTGCATGCAACTAGCATTGCCCGAGCTCGGGTGGGTGGGCATTCGAATGCGACGCCAGTAAAAGACTCCATGTGCTTCTGAGCGGGCTCCACGGCCAGTTGGGGGATACTGCAAGGCTTGGACACCACCTTATAAATGTGAGCAGAACGCTCACTTAGCTTCCATTGAGCAAAGGGTATTTCTGTTCTTTCAATTTGTTTGCATACATTGAGTGGGTAAAAGACATATTTAGGAATTTTGGGAAAAATGCATGATTTTGGGACAATTTTTGTGAACCAAGTTCTTGAGTAGTGGTGGTTGCATTCTGCTAGGTTGCAACATTGTCAACCATTGGTGTCAAGTTCTAGAGAAAAATTTGCATTGTGCTAGGTTACATAACTGTCAACCATTGGTGTCAACACTACTAGGTTGCATTATTGTCAAGAGTTGGGTGTCTAGTTCTGATTGTAGAAGTTGCATTGTGCTAGGAAATCAGGAATATACAGAGAACTTGAAAAATGTTGATGTTTAGATGGGGATCAAGAGTATACAAAGTAATGGGAAACATCAATTCTTGAATTGTAAAAAGAAAAACTTCGCCTTATTCCATAAGAAAAAATAGAATCTGAAGAAACTTGGAGGGCCTTAGATGGTTGAGTGTAGGGGCTTGAGTTTTAGTAAAGCTAAAACATTGAAACATGAGTTAGCTAGAACACTCATTACAAGAGCAAACAACCCAAAACCCAAATGCAGAGGTAGCAGACACTTCTATGTATGAAAGAGGGTACTTTCTTTGACATGTTCCCATATAGTGATCAACATTAGGAGCTTCTAGGGAGAAACCATATACTAGCAATGTGCATTGGAGATCAACGGGACACTAGCCTGACATTTTTCCATATAGCGATCCAACATTAGGAGCTTCTACGGAGAAACCATATACTAGCAATGTGCATTGGAGATCAAGGGGCCACTAGTTTGCCATCAACTTTGAGGTTAGTTGCCCCAATAAGACAATGTTAGGTGTGTGGTTCCTCCCACAAACACACAAAAGCTCATGGTATTGTGTTATGTCACAGTATGGGAAATAATATGAGAATTTTTTCAAAACTTTATATGAACATCACTAGAAGTCTAGGAGCACTTAGGATTATAATGAAAGAATCAAAGTTGATGATAAGCCAAAGGATTTTCCTTGTACTTTTTGTGAAGATTATACCAACAAGTGTCAATTGCACCTAGATAGGTATGTGATGCACCCACACAAAACCTCATGATGTTGAGGTATGACACAAAATAGGATGTAATATAAAAATTTGATGAAAAATTCTTGTGAACATGAGTAGAAACTTACCAATGCCGCTCTTGCATCCTAAAACTGAATTAATCTAATCAAAGTTCTCAAAGGCAACCAGGCTCAAACTGTAGTTCGCGGCACAGACAACAAGTTTTTGAAGGCAACAAGGCTCGAGCTATAGTTTGATCAAGCATGAGGAAACTTGGAGGAACTAGATACACTAACTAAGGGTGGCTTCATAAATGGGCACTGGCATTCTCAAATGATTGCATCCTTCCAATAGAAGGCACAACTTTGCCGGACATTCCTCAAATAGCTTCACAAACCAAACGAACTTAACTCGGAGAAAAAATTGTGGAGATGCTTGGACGGCATCGAGGGCATCTCCCCCATCACCCATCCTCTGCAGCCTATGGACATCCAAAAAGCCAAACGGACTTTCCTTGTACCTTTTTGAAGATTATACCAACAAATGCATCTTGCTAGGTATGTGGCGCACCCATGCAAAAGTATATGATGTTGACGTATGGCACAAAATAGGACGTAATATAAAAATTTACCAAAAAATTATTGTGAATATTCTGTAAAAACTTACAATTGCCACTCTCACATCCTAAAATTGAATTAATCTAATTAAAGTTGATGTGCTATAAACCACAGGAAATAAGTTCTCAAAGGAAACCAGGCTCGAGCTGTAGTTCGAGGCGCAGACAACAAGTTTTTGAAGGCAACAAGGCTCGAGCTGTAGTTCGAGGCACAGACAACAAGTTTTTGAAGGCAACAAGGCTCGATCGATCAAGCACAAGAAAACATGGAGGAACTACGTACATCAATTAAGGGTGGCTTCACTAATTGGCACTGACATTCTCCAATGATTGCATCCTTCCAATAGAAGGGCACAACTTTTCCGAACATTCCTCAAATAGCTTTACGAACCAAGCGCACTTAACTCGAACAAAAAATTGTGGAAATGCTTGGACAACATCGAGGGCATCTCCCCCATCACCCATCCTCTACAGCCTATGGACATCAATTGGCAAGTGGAACTATGAAAGGTGTGGCGGACGTTCATGAACAACGTGAAGCCACCCTTATTTCGTCAAAGTTGACAACAAGGTTAGGTGCATTCGTCAAATTTGAATTCAAACGTTAGTTTTAAAATTCAAAACTAGCGATGGAGAATTGAAGACGTGTCAGCCATGCCTATCGTGTTGTGAGCTGCCATGAACGTCGTGAGCTCGCCATGCCCTGTTTCAAAATTGTGTCGCGACTCCTGCACAAACTATGGCGCGAGCCTACACAAATTGTGGCATGATGTTCTGTACTTTGAACTCTCCATGTGGAGTCAGAGAGAGAGAGAGAGAGAGAGAGAGAGAGAGAGAGAGAGAGAGAGAGAGAGAGAGAGAGAGAGAGAGAGAGAGAGAGAGAGAGAGAGAGAGAGAGAGAGAGAGAGAGAGAGAGAGAGAGAGAGAGAGCTGGAGAGTGATTGAATTGCAGCTCTCACAAACTCCTCCACCCCTGCGTTCAAACAAGCTATGATCTGAAGCTGCATTTACTGTACCTCACTACAGCTACCGTGTCAAGCTATATACCTTTGATCACAAATTTTCTACCTCTGATCAATTCACGAGATGTGTGCAGATCCTGTCATGCACTAATATTCTACCTCTAATCACTTCACGAGACCTACTGAATCTCTAAGAGCTGCGCCATGGTCTGAACATTGCCTTGCGGAGCCTCTTCACTTCTTCTGGATGTGTAGATGTGTATAGATCATGGCATGTCTACCTCTTCTCATCACTTTACATGATTTGCTAAATCTTCTACCTTTGGTGTGAGCTTCACTTCGCCTCTTTGATGCACTGCGGAGCCATACACCTGGTCTATTGATGCCTGCACCAATGTATCCTTATTATTATGCAGTCGTTGTGAATCTTGCCTTTGCATATAGCCTTGCAGTGACTCTTTGAGCCTCTCATACTCGATGCCAGCTCCGCCCCCATGTGTTGCTCAACAAAACCCGTAGTAGCAGAGGAAAGGGAAACCATATCTGGTTTGTGAACCAAGATTATTTTGTGTGTACCTAAAATAATGTGTGCAGATCTTGTTGCTATCCAGAGCTGGGGGCTTCCCAATCAACGAGCAAAGAAATCCGAGCGAAGCCAATTTCTGAGCAAATATGAGCAACACCCTTGACAAATTGATGCAAGTGCGAGGGTATATTGAAGCAAATACTCATGTCGTTTTAAATTTGACCAGCTTGTCAACACAAATGGGTCATACATCTAAAATTACCAGAAAGTAGCCACCCTAATAAAATCCCAACTCATAGAAGTACATATAAAGCGGTTGATTGCACATGCATCAAAAACACCAAAAAAGGTTAGAACTAACAAACTTCGAGTAAGTCTACGAGAAGTATACAAAATAGCCTTGGAAATTTGAGAAACCTCACGTTCAAGATTCAAGAGCATAAACATGCTCTCCTATATTATTTTCTTTGGGCTCAAGCTTTACATGCTCCATGACAAAGTGAGAGAATGAAGAGAGAACCTTTGCCATCAATGTTAAAATGTTGCTTAACAATGTCCACTTGATCTCTTGCATGTGACTATCAAGCATAAGCCCTAGTCTCTGACCTCATTGAGGGCCATACACAATAATGTGTCTGCTCATTGTACACAGTTGCAAACAAGTTTTTGAAGACACAAGTTTATGTTCTAGGAGGCAATTGTTCTCAATTTTGATCATGTCATACAAGTATTACAGAGATGGGCATGGATAGGCAAATATGCACAAAGTATATTCTGATAATCATTGCACAACCAAAACATTAAGGGTCTCCATGTGTGATTTTTCATTGCCCTCTTGAAATGAAGAGATCTATAAAAAATTTCACAAGGGCTGAGAGGCTTGACAAGAACCCCCCGAAATCCATAGTTGACTCCTGATGGAGTTGATTGGCAACCAGCTCAGGTCGCTTTTCCATGAGCTATCCTATATATAACTAAAATCATATGCTTATATGCTACCCCATAAATGAAATTAGTACGATTTTCAAACAATTCAATAGTCTCTGGTTGTGGGTCTGCTAGATTAGTTGGCTTTGAGAGCCTCCACCATGTCATTGTATCTCAGATCGGTGGTGCCATCCCCGTAAGCACAAAATTTGAATCTCTTATGCTTTTTATGACGAAGGCCTCTGATGGACGTTTGTAACAAATCAACCGCAAAACCCGAGAAGCTGCAGTTGCGACCTCCCTTCTCGTAGCTGGATGTGGAAAACTACCTGAAGCCCATACATAGAAGCTTTGGCCACCTTAATATTATGTACCGAGTACTCTTCTCTACTTCAGACGCTTCTACACAACCCATCTCTCTTTTCATCTCATGCACTCGCCCTCTCTCTAATTACGTAGCCGCCATGATCAAAATAATTACATGCAGGCCCTGCATGCTACACCTTAATCTTGCGTAGCACTCTGCTAATCCATTGCCATTCTCATTAGGGTTTTCCTACAACCAAGCTACCATTACGCTATCTTTAGGGTAATACTCAGGGCTTCTCTTTTTACTTCAATTAGGCCATCTCTCGCCAGGACAACCTGCTTGCCTGAACCTGCGCATGCGCATGGCGTAGATCCTCTCCAGCCCACGATATCCACTCCCGGTTGGTGGCCGATGGCATTAAGAGCTCCACAGAAGGTCCTCCATGGCTTGAAACGTTCCTAATTAGTTGCAGTTACTTTGACCCGTGCACCGAACACCAGTTCAATAAGAATGAGACTCGACGTGGATTCTCGCACACCACGCACTTCTGCATCTTGTCGAGCCGCACACACTTATCCAATTTCCAATTTGAATGGCAGGTGGAGGATGCCTTCACATGTATTGCCCATGTTGCCAGTGAAGAATGACACATAGCAACCGCTTACAGGTTGTGGGGCCAATGTGCTGTGCAAACAGAAGTGGTGCTTGCCCACTCCCATCAGGCCATGAAAAATTATTTATAAAATTCAATTTTCTTTTGCAGCACGTAGTGAATTTGGTAATGTGTGCTAACTATGCGAATGGGTCTACTATGCCCCCTGAATTCCATCGTGTGGCCAATGCTTGAAGCATATATAGTTGTCTGCTAAAGTAACAAGTACCCTCACGTTGGGGGTTTGGTGGGACTGATCTATTTAGTAAGCGGAGTAAAATGTGTGGAGGTTAATTACATCAATCTGAAGCTGGCGAAATGACAACTCCATGCGCGAATAATAACACGGTACTCCAAAAACTCTCAATCTCTGCTTCCGCGACAAGACTTCGTCATCGCAGATGGACGACCTGGGAGCTCACTTAGCTAGCATACACTTACAGCCATCCACCACTAATTCTACATCGTCAAAAGCTGTGGAGACAGGGCCTCCTGCCTCGGGTCCAAGAGTAAGCGGAAGAGGGTGATCAGGTGAAGCCCGAGAATCCACGTCAAGCCACACACCACGCACTTCTGCATCGACTGCATCGATGGGCCTCTGTGCTCCCGTGGCCTCCTTGCCACACACGTAAAGCATCAAACCTTGCAAGTACGAAAAGCCTCTCATGGAGACGGCGTCCGTGTAGAGAATGTGTGTATCGTCGCGATTTTCATTACTTAAAACTTTGAGAATCTGCAGCATAGCCATCTGTCCGCCGACCACCCCAATATCACGCTGTCTCAAGTGAGAGCTCTTGAGTAGTACCGCTGCAAGCGGGAGCTCGACGTTGCGCCGTTGTCCATGAGCATGCAGTATGATCCATCTTAGCCCTGTGTAAGCTGTCGAAACCAGTCCGCGCCGGTGTGGAATGGTTCCAGCAGTTTTTGCTCAATTCAACAAGTTCAGTCAGCCACTATACATGTGCATTCAAACTGCATCGTCGCGAGGTTTTCATTACTTTTTTGACAATCTGCAGCGTAGCTATTTGTCCGCCTACCACCCCAATCTCATGTTGTCTCAAGTGAGAGCTCTTGAAGAGTACCACTGTAGGCGGGAGCTCGACGTTGCGCCGTTGTCCATGAGCATGCAATATGATCCGTCTAAGCCCCGTGTAAGCTTGTCGAAACCAGTCCGCGCCGGCGCGGATTGGTTCTAGCAATTTTCTCTCAAGTCAACAAGTTCAGCAAGCCGCCACGTGTTGCCTCCTCCTTAACCTTCTCCAAGCTGTCAAAACTAGTCCGCGCCGGCGCGGACTGGTTCCAGCAGTGTTCACAAGTAGGGAAAATGCCGTTTCACAGCATATACCAATGAGGTTTTTGTTTTTTTTAAAGAAAAAACCAAATCATTGCATTTGAACCTACCTAATATCTTTTAGGGCACACAATTTCCTTGTGGATTGTGTCATAGCAGAGAGAGAGAGAGAGAGAGAGAGAGAGAGAGAGAGAGAGCTAGGTTATAGCTTGTCAAATGCAGAGAGATATCAAGGTGGCTGCAACTTGTCATGGGCTAGGGCTAAACCTGGGAGGGGGGGAGGAGAGAGAGAGAGAGAGAGAGAGAGAGAGGGAGAAGAAGAGGATTTTAACGTCGTAGGAAATTATCCCAAGAGACCTTGAAGATCCATCCGACAAGAGTTGAACTCACGACCTATGATTCAAGAGGCCCAAGTTGCAGTCCGTAATGGGCTTCTTCAATTGTAACTTATAGACAGAAAATGAGTGCTGCAATACTGTGCATCTCATCACAAAGACAGAACCTTCCATGTAGCCTTCATATGAGAGAGAGAGAGAGAGAGAGAGAGAGAGAGTCCTAACCTTCACTACACACTTGTCGCATGCGCATGAAGATCCATCCGACGAGAGTTGAACTCAAGACCTATAATTCAAGAGGCCCAAGCTGCAGTCCATAATGGGCTTCTTCAATTATAGCTCGAAGACAGAAAAAGAGTGCTGCAATACTGTGCATCACATCACAAAGACAGAACCGTCCATGCAGCCTTTGTATGAGAGAGAGAGAGAGAGAGAGAGAGAGAGAGAGAGAGAGAGAGAGAAAGAGAGAGAGAGAGAGAGAGTCCTAACCACTACACACTTTTCGCATGCGCATGCACCACCATCTAGCACTCAATTTGACCATCCACCTGATGTTCGACCTTTTTATGTAGATTGCATCAGGAGAATCTCTGTTGATTCTCCTCTTCTTTTTATTTTCAAAAACTGTACCACATACCAGTAGTCTTCATTGGTGCAGACGAGTTCTAGCTAGCCATTATAAGTGCTATTTCAGAGCGCTGCAAAGGTTGTCACTCTATTTTGGGCTATTGTTATTGATCAAGTCTAATTGGTATTACTATCCCTCTAATTTAATGGCTTGAATGGCACCTCAAATGGTAGTGGGGTGTAGTTCCTTTTACAGAGCTCGGCCAAAAGATGAGAGCTACCTCACTTGTAGAGAGCACAACTATTAAACCGGCTATAATGTGCATACAAGGAGAGATTCGATTAGCAACGGTGATAAGGGTTGGTGAAAGGGGCCAATCATGTAGTGGTAGATTTCCAACACATGTAGCAATTGATTTTGATAGGAGTAGTGGGGAGAATTACATATGTTGGTTGGTTTGCTCACAACGGACGAGCTATTTAGCCTTATACATGTGCAAAGAGGAAGTGAGCACCATCCTTTTAGTGCGCTTACAACGCATAACTAGTAGGGAGGAGTAGAAAGATTGTGTTGTTTAAGTGGGGCATTAAAGGGCCTGGTCTATTTGTTGTTGGGGTGAATTTAACTAGATTATGCGTAGGCTATACATGGCTCTAGATAAAATTGAATAAAAGCACAATTAGTTGAAAGGCCCAAAATAACAAGATAAATTTTAGATGACGATAATGCAACTATAAATTAACACTCATCATCCATGTTAAATCAGAGCAACTATAATACCACTTGGGGTTGTCATCAATAGCAGTAGCCCAAAATGGAGCGACAGCCTTTGCAACCCTCTAAAATAGCACTCATCATTTGCATCGATTAAAATAGCACTTCAATTTTTTGCAACAACAGCTTTGTGGCTTGCTATATATGAGAAAAATATTGAAAAGTAGATTATAATCTTGAACAACAAAGATGAACATAGTAGTACTAAGTCTAAGTTTACATGAAGAAATTAGGTTCACAAAGGGTGGATGCGGGTGCATAGAAAGGTCTAACCCAAAATTTCCTATTTGTTGTTTTTTTTGCTACATCTTCACTTTCTAATTGCTTGAAGCTCTGCATATGCACTTCCAGACCATGGTTTCTAAGGGAACCCAACAACTAGTAGGCTTGACAACCAACATAAACTTGCTTTGCCAATCAAAGCAAGAGACAGAGAGGAAACACCCCTGAATGTAGCCTTAAACTGTGTCCGTGGGATAGCAAAGAAATAATCATTCTCTTTGGCTAGCTATCCCTGTCACAACAACTTCCATGGCTCTTCTATACTATATTGTTTGAAAAGGCATTGTCATGTCACTTAACATACATTGGTTTGTGTGTAAGAATCTTTTGGTTTATGGTTTGTAAATGTGATTTGCAATGTCTCTTTTAATTATGTCTTTGTTATACTCTAGGACCATCTCTTTTCCCTTATCACTTTTGAAAATCTCTCTAACTTTACTGAAGGACTCGCTCATTTTTTTCATTGCTCGAAAAAAATCGCTCGCCATCCTGGAAGACTCCCAAGGCTGATATTTGTGTGGTGTGCAGGAACAACCCCGCCCTTGCACCTATCATCCAAGCTCGCCACATCCTACAAAGGTAGTTCCACTTACTCTAGATCTCACTTTGCCGAGGAGGACACACTCTGTTTTGCGGCCCTTTTGTTACACTTGCTCAAAGAGCCTAGCAAAGCTTAGCCAAGTGCCCTACAAGCTTTGCTACCTCTACAACAAATAGGCTTAACCCCATAACAAACAAAGACTCTAGTACTAACTACCGGTGCATTGTCACTCAGTGGTCCTAGAGTCTCAAGCTCATAAGGTTGGAACTTGATAGAGTCTCTAGCTCACGAGGCTCGAACTCAAGTTTGAGCCTCATGGCCTAGAGACTCAATTTTTAAGCCTTCTAAGCTACAGACTTTAGCAAGCTTCTTTCTAACTAGAAACTATCTGCAAAAGTCTCTAGCTCATGAGGCTCAAGCTTAAGCTCACAAGCTTCTCGAGACAAAGACTCTTGCAAAAATTCTATTGAGTTGAGCATTTAATCTATAGTTTCTGGGCTCAAACTTAAGTTGGAGCCTCCTAAATTGGATGCTCAATTTTCGAGCCTCATGTGAGCACTCTACTATGACTTGTTTTAGTGGAGAATTCAATATTTGGCTCTAGAGCTCAAACTTAAGATCGATCCTCATGACCTAGACACTCAATTTTCAAGCCTCATGAGCACTCTAGTTAAGCTCTTTCTACCTAGAAACTTTTCAAAATAGTATGTATCTCACAAGGCTTGAATTGAGTCTTTACCTCATCTGGCTTGAGCTTATGTTTGAGTCTCATGACAATTTCTAAGCATCAAGAACACTCTAGCAGGACTCCTCCAAGCTTGAAGCAATCTACAAGAGTCATATTGCATGAGGCTCGAACTTAAGTTTGAACCTCATGCACCAGAGACTCTTCCACAGCTCTTGCTACTTGATCATCTTCCTGAGTCTCTAGCTCATGAGGCTCAAACTTAAGTTCGAGCCTCATGACTTGGAGACTCACTTTTCAAGCCTTGTGAGCACTCTAGTGCGACTCTTTTGAGCCATGAATCATTTTCAAGAGTGAGCCTCATGACCTAGAGACTCAAATTTCAAGCCTCCTAAGCTACATATTTTAGCAAAATTCTTTCTTGCTAGAATCTATAGCTCATGAGGCTCAAGATTAATCTCATGAGCTTCTTGAGACAAGACTCTTGCCAGAATTCTATTTAATTGATTATTCAGTCTATAGTTTGTGGGCTCAAACTTAAGCTAGGGCTCATGACTTGGATGCTCAGTTTTCAAGCCTCATGTGACTCGTGAATACTCTAGTATGACTTGTTTTAGTGGAGAATTCATTCAATCTCTAGCTCTATGGCTCGAACTTAAGTTCGAGCCTCATGACCTGGAAAATCAATTTTCAAGCCTCATGAGCACTCTAGTAAAGCTCTTTCTACCTAGAAACTTTTTAAAAGAGTTTGTATCTCACAAGGCTTGAATTCAGTCACTGCCTCATCTAGCATGAACTTATGTTTGAGTCTCATGACCTAAAGGCTCAATTTTTAAGCATCACCAACACTCCAAGCTAGGAATCTTCAAAGCCAGAAGCAATATACAAGAGTCCTATCTCATGAGGCTTGAACTTAAGTTTCAGCCTCATGCACAAGAGTCTTGTCTACAACTCTTTCTAGTTGATCATCTTCCTAAGTCTCTAGCTCATGAGGCTGCTCGAACTTAAGTTCTAGCCTCATGACTTGGAGACTCACTTTTCAAGCCTTGTGAGCACTCTAGTGGGACTCTTTTGAGCCTTGAATCATCTTCAAGAGTGTCAATCATGCTAAGCTTGAGAGCTTCATGACCTGGAAACTTCTATAGAACTCTTTCAAGTTGAGAGATATCTTCAAAAGTATTTATATTAGAGGCTCTTGGCCCTCATGACCTAAAGACTCAATTATTAATCCTTATGAGAAACTCTTCGCGGAATATTCCTATCTAGAAACTATCTACAAGACTATTTATTTCACTAAGCATGAGAGCCTCATGAGCTAGGTAAGACTATTGAGAAAGTCTTTCCAATTGAAATCCATCTTCCAAAGTCTCTACCTTATGAGTCTCTTGAGCCTCACATGCTTGATATTCAAGCCTCATGAGCACTCTAGCAGGACTTTTTCTAGCTAGAAATTTTTTCCTAGTTATTCTCTAACTTTTTGGATAGCTTGACTCAAGTTTTTTTAATCTATTCAATATATTAAAGCCAACTGTGGGGGATTATCCCTTGCTCATCCTTGAAAAATATTGTGACGTATAATGTTATTTCTCATGAGAAGGATATGGATATGCAAAAACTCATATCTTATATTATCCTAGTTTAACAATAGGACTAGAATATGTATTTTATTTTCATGCTATGTTTTAAATAGAGAGAGGGACTTCAATAATTCTAGGTGGTACACTTTTATGAAAATGGATTTGATGCTCCATGGAATTATCTCATGGAATTAAATCCCATAGTACATACTACTCTCTCCCAGAATCGATCATGCTTATGCTCATTATTATAAAGAGACAATTCTAGCACGTGAGCTCAAAGAGATGTCCTCCACCAATCGATCATGTGATAGAAGGTTATCCATTTGAGTGATAAACCACACACCTCTCCTCTTTGATGCTAATTGATAATGATGCTTTTGGTTTTCCTTTGTGCTATTTAGTTGCAAAATTAGGGACGTTTGTGCCCTTCATAAGAGATAATTCCTACCTTTGGTTTCAAAGAAATGCCCTCCACAATCTAGAATGTGAGAGGTAGTGGTTTGTTTATGTTGGATCTATATATAGTGTGTGATATACAAAACTCCCTAACCCTAGGTCCTAAAGCTATATATACATGTCTAGTGCATGTGTCTATTCTACACACTCTTGAGGCTCTATATGTGGTGTATCGTCTCCCTCCCATCTCTACTTCTACCTCTTCTTTGTTCATCTTTGTACTCTATCTTCCTTAGGTTCAACATGGCATTAGATTTGTTATGATGATCACTTCATCTATGCGGTTACTGACTCGGATATGGAGTTCCCAACTCTTAGAGGATAAGTTTGCTTTCATATTTTTACCTTCCATAATGTGTTATGCTTCATCATTGTAAGGTTTGTTTCTTCATCAATCTGTTCCTTACATCAATTTACATGGGATATATGACTAAGAGTTTAAATAGAAAGATCGCCTTTTGTAACATTGAAAGAGATTAAGGGTATGCAATCAGTTATGTGCGTATGCTACCTGGTTATATTAAATAAGGTAGATAAGATAAGATTGTTTCCTGAATTATAGATTTATGAAGGAATATCCTCTCTTTTATGGAAGAAGTTAAGCTCATGTTCCTGAATCAAAAGGAATAGAAGTGTTATAGGGGCATGCATGTTGGAGAGCACGGGTAATGAAATCAATACAATGTTGCTTTTCAAATTATTGCCTATTATTGGAATATCTCACAATGCCTATCTGGGATGTTGCATTTAGTGAAGGTGTAGCCGGCCTTACTAAATCAAGGGAAACACACACCATGTGTCTTGGTGAATCGAGGGAAGAGACTAGGCTACCTCTATGTGACTATGTATTTAGTGAAGGCATCACTAGCTACTTCTTTGTTCAAAAGAGGGGCAAAGCAAGCCCTATTCTGTGTGTCATGTTGCGTTGTTGTTCATATCAAGGTCCCTGTGTGTTCATGGTGAGAAGCCTCTCATCTTCATGCTAAAAACAAGTAAAAGCCTGATTGACAGTGTATAGGAGGGGGTTTGATCTCTTGACATAGGAAATTGAGTTTCGATATCCGTGGACTGAAAAACCAATCTATTTATGATGCAATATGTGTGTGGGTGGTGTTTCTTGGGACATACATGAATGCAAAGCAATAGATATGCCACATTAGTAGTGATGGCTAGGATCTTTTCTTTGACTTACCATGGCTGAGGACTTGAAGTGATGCAAAATTTCTTGAGTTGTTTCACAATATCATTTAATGTGACATTCATTTATGATTTTTCACGTATCATGATGAATTCTCTCCGATTAGTCAGGATACATGATACCATGCATGGTACGGTTGTGTTTTCCATCAGTGATTACAAGTCTTTATTTGTCATGCTCACATTGTAGCGTCTCTCATGTCATGGAAATATCCATGATATTATGGTATGTGAGACCATGGCATGCCGTCTTGTTACTACATATTATGTTATAAGATCACCATGCAGGCTACCATAAAATCATTTTAAAAATAAATCTATTTTCATTTTAATTGTACTAATTATCTTGATGATGCAGGGTGAGGTTACATGCTGTGTCTTTATTCTCTTCATCCATGGTTGTGGTTCCTGATAGTGCAAGGTGATGTTATGTGATTCATCTTTTTTCTCTCCATCCATGGCTTTTGTTCTTAAAGCCATGTGTTTTATTTCAACCACGTTGGTAATCATCACAGATATTGTCTTCTATATTAGCATATCATTTTGTATTTGACCTTTGATCATCATCATATATATTGTCGTCTATATAAGCGTCTCATTTTTGTATTTGACCTTTGATGATCAAATAAGAAATTTAAGGATAGCATCTTTGATGCCATGGAGACCTCCACGATGCCATGGTACATGACTCCATGATTATTATATGATTTGAATTTGTTTGGGTCCCATTATGGCTATTTTGTGTTGGCATTGTATAGATGTGCACATGTGATTACACCAATATCATGTTTGTTTCTCTCTTGTCTCCAGAGCAACATTGCAAAACATCTCTAAGACAATGTGATGTGGATATTTCTAACCTTCACATTTTGAAATGTTTCTTGAGGTTCTATTGTCTACAGGAAAAAAATCATGTCAATCTACATGTGTGGGGGCTCAAAGATGTTGAAGCATGTATTAGGGCTCTAAAACTCAATTGTATATATAGAATTATTGAATTTCCAAAGACCCTTGAAGGGAACATTCTGAAATAGGAGTGATGTAGCCCCTACAACCAAAACTTCAAATTTGTATCGATTTTAATAAAGCAGCATGTGTATATAGTATAACTATGGATTTATCCTTTGAGACACCAAAGGTTCTTTCATCCATAGCTAGGGACCTTTGTTTTAGTGGGGATGTTGGAATTATATATTGTGTGCTAAATATAGTTCCCTAACCCTAGGTACTAAAGTGATATATACATATCTAGTGTGTCTATTCTACACACTCTTGGGGTTCTACATCTAGTGTATACATTGTCTCCCTCTCCTCTCACCACTCTTTTGTTTGTGTTTGTCTATGTGCTCTATCTCCCTTAGGTTCATCAATTTGGACTCTCAAACCATACCCCTATCCTCTTTGATTTTCTAGATAGTATGTATATTTTTGTTAATATTTAAGATATATAATGCAATCAAAGGGTACTAGAACTATGAAAGTAATATTATAAAAGTACTCTACATTTACATATTATTCAATCAAAATAGCAAGAATGATCATTCCCTACATAAGAGAGAGTCCCTACATTTGTGATTAAAAAGATGCTCTCCAACCTCACAAAAGTGGAATATGCACGAACATCCTTCATTTTCTCAAAAACTTGAAGATGATCAGGTGAAGAGTGAGAAAACTTTTTGAGGAAAACAATAATTGCGTAGCTACCTATGTTGATATTGGGAATTATACCAGCAGCAGACTGTTGACACATCATGGATAAATCTAAAGGTTTGGTTGGGGTTTCCGACTAGAATACTATGGTTGTTATGGCCCTTTGTTCGGCTTGAGAGTATTGGTTGAAGCTTGGGTGTATAAGGCTTACACTATTCTTTGGAAGCTGACGTACATGGTTCAATGGTTGACATAATCGGGCTTGTAACTGGTAGGTGGATGTGTTCTTGTAAAAGGTTTTTCTGATGACTGTCTGCAGATCCTGGTTGGTTTCAAAGGGAATATGACTTTCAGATTGTTTTATTCATGAAAATCTGCTTTCTAGAGGAATTTTTAATAGTAAAATTAATTTCGGAATGAACATCCTGTTCTCGCCGGTAATTAAGATTGTCGAAATGAACCATATCATGGCTTGGATTCACAATTGATGTAACAAGAACTAGGTCCTGGCTTGTTAAAACTTCACTTTAAATTAAAGTTAGACTTGAATTAAAACTATATGGTTTTTTCAAGAAATTTCATATTTTGTTAGAAACATACAAAATTCTGGCATATGGAAAACACCAAATTACTTATCACTTAGATTATTAGCAGCATGATTTTTTCCTTTTTGGTACCTCGGTGACATGGATGACAATTGAGTCACCCTAGTGAGCTGCAATGCTGTCTGGAAGCTAACCAAAAGTTTGTTTTCTTACTGTGGATGCAGGTAAGGGTGTCCTCTCCTTGGCTACTGATTAAGAAGATGAAGTGCTGTACTTGTAACTATTGGACTAAAACATGACCATCTTACCCTTTATTGGCCTGTAACTAAGATGAATTTGCTTTGGATATACTGTCAAAAGAAATACATGATTTTGTACTATATTTGTAGTCCAAGGTCTTTGTAGAATATCTCATGTGTTATGTATATTGTTTACAGTTAAAACTCTCTCTCCTTAAGCACATGGTGCTTTTCGGCCCTCGGGTTGTCCTAGAGCACCAAGACCTAGTCTACATGATTTTTATCCTTAGAAGATATGGCTTGCAACCATATTTTCTTGGATAGGGAGTATCCCACACAACCGTTAACCTTCTGTCTTGGTTGTCTTTAAGATGGAATACTTACCAACTCCTCTTATGGATCTTACTAATATTTTCCTTTTTCTGGCTTCAGATAATCCCTATCTCTGCTACCCTTGACCTTTCTACCTTGCCCTTCTCTCCGGAATCCCTGCTCGTGATTAAACTAATACGAGATGCTTTAGCCATTTCTCTCCTAAACCAACACTCAAAAGTAACAGAGACCCATGACTCGATCATGAATCTGTTAACTTTAAACGACTGGGTTTTGATCCTTGCCAACCTAGTTTTTGCTGACTCAAAGGAAGGGTTACTTCATGTGCAGAGATTGGCTTCCAATCTATCTACTATTGAAATGAGTCATAAAACTAATATGCTACAATTCTTGGCTAAGGGAGCCGACTTGTCTAACTTTATCAAAAAAGTATGTGGCCTCACTTCTTGTTTTGCTTCCACTAAATCATTTGATCCTGCTAAGGCTCCTAAAGGCCTTTTTTGTAGGGATGATGCGGCTCTGGAAGCAGTAAAAAGCTTTCAACAGGGACTTAGCTCGTCAAGTGAAACTTCTACTTGATATGGTTCCAAAAGTCTCTAAATGTTTTCCTTTCCTCCCTCCTATGCAGATTTCCATTGAAGGAATTGAGTTTGACATCAGCTTTGGGAACTTCAGAATAAAGCTTTTGTTGCACCCATCTCCATAGAGACTTGGGTTTTCTTAGTAGCGCTACCAGCCTCTACTAGTGAAGACTGTCAACTGGAGACCCTCAAAGGAGTTCAATTCTTGGACAAAGGTGATGTCATAAAAGCACCTTTCAGTATGAACTTCTTGGATTCTAGGAAATGCCCTGTCTTATCAGGCATTTATGTCAAAACCAAGGGGACTATGACCTTTTCTAAACAAGGAAGTGAATTATATTCTGAGTCTATTTGGAACATCTACCGTCCCTACATCAAGTGTGCATGCAAGGCTTGGATGCAAAAGCAGACTGTGAAAGCAACATCCTCTTGTTTGATCATGCTATCTGGTTTCTTCTCAACCATCTGGAGGACCTCTTCCCATCACACACGGAGGAGCATATTTTACCTATGATCTGTTCATGGCTTGGTGACCAAGCTAAGGAAGCTGTGCGAGCCCAGATTGCATATCTACACTTCAGGAATTTCATGTATGAGGATTTGAAGGAGCTAAAGTTAGATGCACCTAGTCATTTACTTTCAAATTTTAGTGCTTCTAAAGGGATCAAACATATTCTATCCCTTCTCAAAACCTCACTGGATGCAGATGAGTCCCCCACCCTTAAAAGGCCTTTGCTGACTAGTTCTGCTTCTCACTCTATCACCTCATTTTTATCCCCCTCTTCTACACCTGGGTCTTCTGAAGGACGTAATAAAGCTAGAAGCTATGTCAAAGGAAGGGGGAAGAATCTCCCTATCAAGAAAATGTTTAACTCGTGATTTTATTGCTTTTTCAGATCAAGCGGACAACTTCTGGGAAGCTGGTTTTATGCAAAAAAGATTATCTAAAGAAGCGTATAATTCACTGCCATTTTTTGAATCGGTTTGTTGATCTTTTTACACCAAATTCTTTGATACAAAATGCCTTTCAACAAGTGTTTGGCAATACTAACATGTTAGATGAATTGACTTTTGGTTGGACCTTTGATCCACCATTGAAGAATTTTGTGTATTCTACAGAATTTTTGACATCTGACAAACAACCATCATGTACATGTCCTCTTTTTAGAGACTACTGTTCAGATTTTGGTGAGTTTGGACAACACGTTTGTACTACAGATCTATCTTTAATTGGTTCAAAGGAAATCAAAGACCTATTTGGTAAGGGTCTAAATCATATCCCATTACAACCATTAAACCCACACTTGGCTTTTGTCGCACTACTTACCTGCTTGACTGACATAACCAAGATATTGAATTTAGAAAGTCTACAACATGCTAGACTTTCTGATTCTCTATTCTCATATTTTCAAACATGTATTGGGTCAATCCCACCTACATGTCATGGTTAAGCTAGGAAACAACCTGGCTCTCTCCTTCACTGCTTTCTATGATAAATAAACTAAAACAGAATTGGTTTGTGGTAGGACTTGACAAAGCCCCTCATATACCTACTCTTATCTGCAAGCACCTAGCCAAAGTAGCAGCTGAGGTGAGACTTAAAGGACCAGAATTCCTGGTATCTGAAATGTGTCCATAAGAAACCATATGCTACCTAGGTATTTCACTGAGTAACTTTAAACTAGACACTCATAGTTCTAAACTACCTTTACTTTTTCCCACATATAAGAGTCACACACATAAGTTTAGGTGGATTTCAGATGCCTCTAATTGCATTATGTTACACGCCACAAACGTTATTACTGCATGTCTCAATCTCATTCTCACTGACTTCAACACCATTTGCGAGGAAAAATTTATAGTAGTAAAAACCTTCACGGGGCTTCAAGTGAATAACTTTTGGTAAAAAACGCGACTGAGGTGTTCATTAATCTACCACAATGCATCTTTTTTATTTTTTCAGCAGATATCATGTAGTGCTATGAAAACATATCACTCTTCGAACCTTTGGGGCTTTTTTCTATCCTACAACAGATTAGTAAATGGGTTTTTGAAAAACAAAATACAATGGGCTATCACGCAATTTCACTTACCTGGAGTTTTAGATGGGTAAAAAATGCACATAAGGGACCACCCACTCACTATAATCAGTGTGGTCTAATTATGATTATTGAATGGTTATTTCAGAACTGCTTTGTTTTTCTAGGGAATCAGTGCTTTCGGCAGATCCATGGTATCCCTATGGGATTCTCATGTTCACCAGTTATGTGCAATCTTTACCTCACTTTTTTTGAGTATAGATGGATACTGAAACAACTGGAGACAACAGACACCACCATTGATCTAACACTCTTTCGACATACCTAAAGGTATATGGATGATGTATTGAGTTTAAACAATCCCAATTTTGCAAAATACTTACCGTTAATATATCCCGACACTCTTCAGATTGAACCTACCTCGTTGGAATGCTTGAACGATATCGAGATTAATGTCATTACTAAAACTGTATTTCTGAATATAGAGTTATCACTTCTTTCTCTATTAACTGGAAGGTATGTCACAAAATTCTCTTCGAAAAGAGACAATTTGCACCCGAGTTTGATCCAATATGTCAAAAGGAAGAGTAATCATCCACATAAGATAGCTGTAAAAACCTGTCTTGGCATGGTATTTACGATTATGTACTCATCCTCGGACTCGTTCTTAGCCTTTTAGGCGATTTGTCACCTTATGAGGAAATATAAGGCAAATGGTTTTGCCATGAAAGAACTACAAGGCACGATTAGGAAATTTCTCACTACCAACTCTTGGCCATTATGCTTGGCTAACAAGGAGATTATTATTGAACTTCTAACACTCATACACTGATACACTAGTTGTAGGGGAGGTCTCACCACTTGGTGATGACCCCCCTCACCAAGTGGAAGACCTTCCCCTGGGTAAGGGTGGGTCTCTCTCTCTCTCTCTCTCTCTCTCTCTCTCTCTCTCTCTCTACTAGGTATAAAGGTGGATTTGATTCACCACATCCTACCCCTGGCTTGGAAAATACTAGCTAAACCTTTGAACTGATTCACTATATGCTATATCTGGAGAATGAATGGCCTTCTTTCTTCATCTCTCTCTCTGTATATCTCTCTTTGTATATCTCTCTCTTTCCTTCTCTTTCTCTATATTTTACAAGTCTGAGGTTTGAAACTACCAGGTTATGACCCTATGGCCTGACTGGGCTTCCCTCTTTCAAATCTTAAACATAACTTTAATATCTTCATGAGGATTTAGGTCGGGAAATTGTTTGTGTAATACCATATGGTAACTCTCCAACATATGGCCGTGGTTTGGCCATGGAGTGTGTGAAAAGCCTTTTTTTTGGGCACCAGCTATACTTTGGGGTCTTATAATATTTTTGGTAAAGAAAACTAATCATATCTATCTAAAGACACAACGTGGCGTGAAAGAACATCAAAGCGGATCTGATGTCTAATGTAGACGGCGCTTGCTATCTTTGGGGTGCATGCAACTAGCACCGGCCGACCTCGGGTGGGTGGGCATTCGAATACGACGCCAGTAAAAGACTGCATGTGCTCTGGAGCGGGCTCCACTGTTGGTGGGGGGATACTGCAAGGCTTGGACACCACCTTATAAAGGTGAGCAGAATGCTCACTTAGCTTCCATTGAGCAAAGGGTATTTCTGTTCTTTCAATTTGTTTGCATACATTGAGTGGGTAAGGGCTTCAACTCCACAAGCAACTTTGTGATGGCTCCCAGCAAAAAAACACCTGCCGAATCTACAGAGGTATTTATGGCATTTTGAGTATGGTATGATTGGGTTTATTGCAATGACTTAGTGTATTTTGTTGGGCAATCCACTGTGTTGGAAAAGATGGACTGGCCATGTGTTTGAGTAGTGGCTAGACTTTGTTCGGATGTTTTACTATTTGTGGTTAATGAAAGGGCTGATCGGGTCCTTGTCGATTAGTGATATGTGGTAGTATATGCTATCTTATGCTGGTCCTATATTGTCTTTCTATATTGTTTTACAAAGTCTTAAGCATGTGTTTTGGGCTATAACGCGGCTCATTCTATCCATTATGGAGTATGGTTTGAGGAAGAGTGTAGTCTCGGGCTGTGGAACTGATGTTCTCTCTCAGTTTGAGGGGTTGGGGTCGATCTACCTTGACTTTTGGCATTATCTTGTAGTGGTGTGTTGGAAGGGATGGACTGGCCATGTGTCTAATCATTGGTACGTTGGACTATGATTGGATGTTCTACTCTGTGTGGTTAATGAAATAGATGATCGGGTTTTTCCCGATGTTTGATATAAGGTAAGGTTTGATATCCTATGCTCGTCCCGGCTGTTTTTGCCGACTGGTTTACTGATCAATTCACTGTTACCGACTGGTTTGCTGGTCAATTCACTGCTGCCGAATATGGTAGGGTTGGGATGCTTACCCTTGATTATTAAGTTTATCATTATAGTTGGTTGATGGATATGATAGACTGGCCTTCTGAGTTGCTTTTGGCTGAAGCATATTCTGATGATTGATTTGGTTTGGGAATGGAACTATTGAAAGGATAAGAATAGGCATTATGCAATAAACTACTCTTAGGATGTATCCTTGCTACTGGGGTGTTCTACGATGGCCATAGCAGTTGCCGACTGGGCCTTTGACTAAACAAAGGTTGTGTGGGTTCGGATATTCCATTATGTTGTGATAATGGGATAGGTGATTAGCTCATTGTTGTTCTTTGATATAGGGTAGGATAAGCTGTCCTCGGCTGGCCCTAGCCTTTGCCAAATGGGTTTTTTGTTTTTACCAACTAGTAAGTTGGGTGACCGTCCTTTATCACATTAGATGAAGTTTTGGGTTGCTTCTTAGCATTGTCTTACAAGGATAAAGTGGTAGTATGTGCTATCCCTAGCTAGTGTGGGTAGTGTTCTCTCTTTTCCCTTGGTTGTGGTATTCAGAAATGAATGAACATGTGCATTACTTTTATTCTCTCTATTTTGACTTATTCTCTATAAATGATATTTTGGGGATTATGTTAGGGTTATCCTCGACTGACTTTTGTTGCTGGATGACTGCAGCGCTATTAAAATTACTAACTATCGATTATTTTTTGGTGCTATCCGACCGATATGGCTGGCTGTTTCGGCCGAATGGCTGGCATGGTCGGAATACTGTATAGTCTGCCCTCGACTAACTCTTGTTGTAATGGTTGGTTGCAGCAATAAAGTGTTCACTAAATGTTGGTTATTTATGTGTTGGGAATTATACCAGCAGTAGACTGTTGACACATCATGGATAAATCTAAAGGTTTGGTTGGGGTTTTCGACTGCAATACTATGGTTGTTATGGCCCTTTGTTCGGCTTGAGAGTATTGGTTGAATCTTGGGTGTATAAGGCTTACACTATTCTTTGGAAGCTGACATACATGGTTCGATGGTTGAGATAATCTGACTTGTAACTGGCAGGCAGATGTGTTTTTGTAAAAGGTTTTTACAATGACTGTCTACAGATCCTGGTTGGTTTCAAAGGGAATATGACTTTCAGATTGCTTAAACTCATGAAAATCTGCTTTCTAGAGGAATTTTTAATAGTAAAATTAATTTCTAAATGAACATGCTGTTCTCGTCTGTAATTAAGATTGTCAGAATGAATCATATGATGGTTTGGATTCACAATTGATGTAACAAGAACTAGGTCGTGGCTTGTTAAAACTTCACTTTAAATTAAAGTTAGACTTGAATTAAAACTATATGGTTTTTTCAAGAAATTTCATATTTTGTTAGAAACATACAAACTTCTGGCATATGGAAAACACAAAATTACTTATCACTTTGATTATTAGCAACATGATTTTTTCTTTTTTGGTACTTCGGTGACATGGATGACAACTGGGTCACCCTAGTTACCTGCAATGCTGTCTGGAAGCTAACCAAAAGTTTTTTTTCTTACTGTGGATGCAGTTAAGGTTGTCCTCTCCTTGGCTATTGATTAAGAAGATGAAGTGCTCTACTTGTAACTATTGGACTAAAACAGGACCATCTTACCCTTTATTGGCATGTAACTAAGATGTATTTGCTTTGGATATACTGTCGAAAGAAATACATGATTGTTTTTCTATTTCTGTAGGCCAAGGTCTTTGTAGAATATCTCATGTGTTATGTATATTGTTAATAGTTAAAACTCTCTCTCTCTCTCTCTCTCTCTCTCTCAACATATGACCAAAAGTAAAGAGCATGGTTAATTGCACATTTAATGCATGCTTAATGACTTGGAAATAATCAACTAGATCCATAGATGATGTGATGTGAGTGCTAGTTTATTTCCCTACATGGAGACACATAGAAAATATGCAATCAACCTTCAAGGAAGAGCCTCATACCATTTTTTTTGGCCTAACAAAGCTTGTTTCCACTTTGGATCAGCCATGGCCTCATCAACAGAGGCTGGCTCCTTCATAGAGCCCACAATTTTAGTCATTAGATCCATGTTGACGATGTGTTTGGAGGCTCTCCTTTGCTCCTCTATTCACTTTGAGCATCGTAAACCACCTTCTTCTTCACGAGGATTGTGAACCTGAGGATTGCGATCATCAAAGAGCTGTTTAGTCCACTTTGGTAGTGGATTTTCTTGTGATGCTACAATAGGTTGATTAGTTTTGTTTGAGTTGTCATAATCAGACAACTCCTCCTAAATTTTTACATGACTTTGATCTGCTAGCACAAGGTGAGTTATTTCTTCATTCGTGAGAAAGTGGACAAACCTGATATCTTCACCGGATGTGGCACTTCTTCAAATATAGCACATTGCAACTTGTGAGTATCTTCTTTGCCTCTGGATCATAAAGTCCATTAGGAAAAGTTTGGACTGTCAAATGGGCCCTATAAGGACTTTGACTTTCTCTCTCTTGTCCAAAATGGGCACACAGTAAAAAAATTTGCAAATGAAATCGAAACTTGTCGGACCTTTTGGATTTAGAATGTACTCATCGAGATCTATCCATGCATAGATAGCATGCCATCAGATTCCTTATATTCTAGAAGATTCTATTTTTTGATGTGACAACTCTGTCTTATAAATGGAATATCTCCCCACATTTCGGCTTCAATGGGAAGCCATAACTTCTACAAATCAACTCCAAATTTGTCAAAGTTTGGGGATTTAGAACCTTCTTTTTGAGATCTTTCCAATGATATGTGTTAAGTATGGAGACTGATTTACCCCTTGTAATTTTCTGTGTTAAAAACGCACATTTGTAAGGCCCCCATTATGAGGAGAAGCCATCGTGCGTGAAGAAAAATAACTCGCCGAAAAATAAAAGCACTCGTCGGAAACCAAAATTTTCACGGCCAATCTCGAGCATCCTTCAACCATCTCTTAATCTCAGATTCCGGAGAGCCGGAATCATACGAAGAAGTTATGCAACACGAATCCAAAGAAGAATGGACGAAGAGCATGCAAGTGGAGATGGACTCACTGCATCACAACCAAACATGGGAGTTGGTTGAGTTGCCTAAAGGTAAGTGGACACTTCAAAACAAATGGGTGTACAAGCTGAAGGAAGAAGAAGATGGGAAGAAAAGGTACAAGTCTAGGCTTGTGGTAAAAGGGTTTTCTCAAAAGAAAGGTATTGACTTCAATGAAATATTTTCTCCTGTTGTAAAAATGAACTCAATTAGGTTTGTCTTAAACCTTGTGGCTGCTCATGATTTAAATCTCGAGCAAATGGATGTAAATACGGCATTCCCTCATAGTGACTTAGAGGAGGAAATCTACATGTTTCAACCAAAGGGGTATGAAGTAAAAGGTAAGGAGAAAATGGTTTGTAGATTGAAGAAGAGCTTGTATGGTTTAAAGCAAGCATCATGACAATGGTACTTAAAATTTTATCGATGGATGTTGGATCATGGATTCATAAGATGCAACTCTGATCACTGCGTCTACACAAAGAATTTGGGAGATGGGAAGTTCATCATCCTAATGTTGTATGTTGATGACATGTTGATTGCAAGTGCTAACATGCAGGACATCAAAGACCTAAAAGAGGAGCTGTCTAAATCTTTTTCAGTGAAAGATTTAGGTGTTGCAAAGAGGATACTTGGTATGAAAATATCAAGGGACACAACGAAGAAGACAATAAAGCTATCTCAAGAAGATTACATCAAGAAGGTACTAGAAAGGTTTGCAATGAAAAATGCAAAACCAGTTTCTACACCTTTGGCCGGTCACTTTAAACTAACCAAGGACATGTGTCCAAAGACACAAGAGGAGATAGCCTATATGTCTAAAGTTCCATATGCTACAGCGGTAGGTTCTCTAATGTATGCTATGATATGGACAAGGCCAGATATTGCACATGCACTGGGAGTTGTGAGTAGGTTCATGGACAACCCAGGTAAAGAGCACTGGCAAGCTGTGAAATGGATACTTAGGTATCTTAAAGGGACAACAACAAATGCTTTGTATTTTGGAGGAAGAAATGATATTTTTTTAGAAGGGTATGCTGATGCAGATATGGTAGGTGACAAAGATACTCGAAGGAGCACTACTGGCTATGTCTTCACAGCTGGAGGCACAGCAGTAAGCTGGGCTTCAAAGCTGCAGAAAGTGGTCTCACTTTCTACCACGGAAGCAGAGTATGTAGCAATGACGGAGGCAAGAGGAAATTCTAGGGCTTCATAGATTCTTAGAAGAGCTTGGATGCAAACAAGACAATTGTGTCTTGTACAGTGATAGCTAAAGCGCTATCCATCTTGCGAAGAACTCGGCCTTTCATTCAAGGAAAAAGCACATTGAGGTGAGATATCACTTCATCCGCACTCTTTTGGAAGAGGGACAGCTAAAGCTAGGAAAGGTGCATACAAGTGAAAATCCTACAAACATGTTTACAAAGGTGGCAACAAGGAGAAGTTGAGCTTTTCCTCATCTTCAATCGGCATTCAAGGATAAGAATCCAGGATGGAAAGCAGTCACAGGTTTGGTTTGGAGATCAGTTTCCAAGTGGGAGATTGTTAAAAATGGAGCCTGATTTACCCCTTATAATGTTCTGTGTTAAAAATGCACACTTGTAAGGCCCCCATTATGAGGAGAAGCCATTGTGCCTGAAGAAAAATAACTCGCCGAAAAATAAAATCACTCACCGGAAACCAAAATTTTCATGGCCATCGGAATATTCCTTTTGGCTGGAATATTATGGCCGGACGACGGTCGGAAAGTGGTCGAAAAACGACCAATCGGTTAGCCAGTTGGCCTGTAGTCAATGGCCGGTGGTCGGTGGTTGGAAGTCAATGGCCGGTGGCCGAATTCAAAAGCCGACTTGTCTTCTCAAGGGCGGCCACACATGGGCGGATTGGAGGGTTCGATTTGGACTTATCTACACAAGGGCGGCTACACATGGCTGCCTCTCATGTAGAGAGGGCAGCCCTTTTGGCTTATAAAAGGAGGCCATTTCTACACACATTTCATAGTGTGAAGTTGATGCAACAAGGTGAGTGTGAGGTGGTGAGAGTGAAGCAAGGCGAGAGCTCTATTAAGGGTATAATCCCTTTGTAAACTACTTCTTGTTTTGAAGTACTAAAGCCATTGAGTGACTGCTTTCCCATGGACGTAGCCCACATTGGATGAACCACGTATATTGTGTGTACTCTCTCTCTCTCTCCACTCTATAATCTCTTGTGTGTGAAATCTATCTCTCTCCATTAAGTAATCTACTCAAATATCTATTTAGCTACGTCTTATTTCCTAACAATATGTTGGTTGATAGAGTTTTGACAAAGCGTTTATGTACTTCACTCGGTTGGCCACTTTGCACAAGAGAGGCAAAGTCAAACCTCCTTATAGGGCCCCTTTGAGAGTCCAAATTTTCCCTAATGCTATATGCTTTAGACTCTTTACTATATCCAAGAAATACACACTTCTTGCGTTTGGCTTCTAGCTTTGTTCTTTGAGAATCAGGAACATGTGCATAACAAAAACACCCAAAAGTTTTGAAATGCAAGACCGAAGGTTTCTTACCAAAATAGGCTTATTGAGGTGTTTTTCCTTTCAAAGCCTTTGTGTAGCTTCGATTGAGGATGTATAACGTTGTACTCACTGCTTTGGCCCAAAAGGAATCTAGCATATCCTTGGCTTTAAGCATGCATCGTGCCATATCTACCATTGTCCGTTGCGACGTTCCACAACTCCATTTTTTTGTGGTGTGTAGGCAGTAGTAAGGTGACGCTTGATGCCATGTTTGTTGCAGTAGTTGTTGAATTCATTTGAGATGAACTCTCCTCCTCTATCTGTGCGAAGCTTCTTGACTTTCATTCTTGTTTCATTTTCTACAAGTTTGTGCCACATTTTAAACTTTCCAAAAGCTTCAGACTTCTCACGAATGAAATACACCCACATCTTTGCCTTGGTGTTCTGGCTCCTCTAGTTCCTCTCTATATTGCTCCTGAAGTGGTTCTTCTTGAGCTTCTTCACTAGGTGGTTCGTTTTTAGGTTCCTTTTGAGCCTTGTCCCCACCTTCCTCATCTAATGAAGAAGCTATGTGGATTGTTCTCTTTTCCTTGGAGTCTTTTGGGGTCTCTGGCTCTCCAACTTTTCTCTTTTTCTTGGAGTCTTTTGGCTTGTCTCCCTCTCCAACCTTTCTCTTCCTCTTGGATTTTTTTGGCTCTTCTCCCTCTCCAACCTTTCTTGTCTTGGTGTCTTTTGTCTTATCTTTATCTCACACTTTTTTTAGCCTCTTTCCCTGATGCTTCTTTGGTGGAAGAGGAGAGTCGGGATCATTGCAATGGATTCTTCTAGAAAAAATAAGGCAAATTGACTTCTCCGTCACCCAGTGCACCCAAGTATCATTGTAGTCATTATACTGCCAGAAGGAACACATTAAGCATATGTGCAAAAAATCCCAAAGGAAAAAATATAGGTATTATGCAGTTGCTTACGCCGAGACTTTTCATATATTCTAAATCTTAATTCTATGTATCTCCATGCATTTTCAATCACCCTCCATCCACAGGATGTTGAGCCAGGCTGTTGTGGCACATCTTGATTGAAACACTTGAATGGCCTTCTTTGATCTTCAAGATTTAGTTCAGGGAGGCTCCCGCTCAAGTGGTTGAAAATAAGCTTGGAAGCACTGAAAGGCAAGCAAGGATAAGAAACATATGGAATAAATTACCCACAGTTTTCTCTTGCCATGCAAGGTGGCCAAGGAATTAATGAACATTGCATTCTTCTCCAAAAGGTGGAAAATTATAAGAAACATATGAAAGGCAAGCAAGGATAAGAAACATATGGAATAAAATACCCACAATTTTCTCTTGCCATGCAAGGTGGCCAAGGAATTAATGAACAATGCATTCTTCTCCAAAAGATTGAAAATTATAAGACTCCAATGATTGTTAGTATACTTGCAATGCCCATCTATCAGCTTCGCCCACCACAATGTATGTCGCGCAGCTTGTAAGGCCCCCATATGAGGAGAAGACAAAAGTTCACATACATTTTGTGGATTCTAGCTTGCACGCTAATGAGGTCTTATTTGTGATCGTGTATGGTGCAGAGCAAATTGTGTGTGGGAAAATTCCCTTGTCGGTGAGAAAAATCACTCGCTAGAAAACCAACTTTCGTTCTCACTGAAATATTCCTTTCTACCAAAATATCTTGGCTAGATGACGGTCAAAAAGTGACCAAAAAATGGTCAATCGATGGCCGGTGGTGGTCAAAAAACGGTCGATCGGTTGGCCGGTGGCCAGTGGTCAATGGCCACTTGACCGACGATCAGAAGTCTTTGGCCGGTAGCCAAGTTCAATGGCTAGTGGCCAATTTCTAGGTTGAATTGTCTTCCTAAGGACGGCCACACATGGGCACATGGGAGAGTTCTACTTGGACTTGTCTCCATAAGGGCGGTTACACATGGGCGTCTAGAGGCTCCTTTTGGCCTATAAAAGGAGGCTTCTTCTACACACAAAACTCAATGTAATTCCTCTTGCTCTAGTTTTCTAAATTGCCATCTAAAATCTATCTTGAGAGCGCATGGGTGGATGACGCCATCATTGTATAATAAGGGTAATCTAAAATTTTGATTTTCCCTAATCTACTTTGCATTGTATCTTTTTCTACTCTCCTTGCTACTAGGTCCCATTGTATTCCGCATTTCTTACATGGTATTAGAGCACTAGGTGCTCATTTATAAGAAAGTACAAGAAGTACTTGTATTACTTTGCAAATACAATCATGTCGGCGTTGGTGCAACCAAAGTTGGTATGTGCGGGGAAGTGATATATGCCAAGCTATGGGTGCTAGCAGATGTAGGACAAAGGGTTAAGGCAAGTATGGAAGACTTGGGCAAGTAGATGCTAGGGGAAATGTATGCCCAATGTGGCTTTTTAGTCCGAGAAATCTCCAAAATGGTCCCATTTGGGATGGCAGGTCAAGGTGTACAAAGTGCAATGTTTGTGCCCTAGAATGTAGGTCTAGATAGCTCCCGTGTGCAAGATATCAAATTTTTAAAATGAGAGGTGTTGCAAAGCCCTGATGGATAGGGCAGCTAGGGACAAGTGTCTAGAGCGGATGACAACGGAGAGGATTGAAGAGCTCAAGTTGTGGAGCATGCAGGTCTTTTCGAATTGTGAATCGGACCTCTGGATTGCAAGATATCGGGGGTCGGGTCAGTGACAATTAGACTGCATTGGAAGTCATGCAACCAGGTATTTATTGGGCCTCAACAAATCTCAAGAAGGTAGTACATGACATATGAAGTTCGTAGGAGTCAACCGCTTGTCAATCAGATTCTTGATCAGCAAGATATGGCTGTTAGAAATCGGTAATAGTTGTGGGTGATGCAACATCATTATGATATTTTTTTTTTCTTTTGCGGCCTCGGTTTGTGAGCTTAGGGGAGTCGAAGTGCGACAAGGCCAAAGGAGGTTGTAGTCAGCAATGACGACTTTCGGCTGGATGTCACGTCTCAGGCATGGGATTTGTGAGCACCAAGTAGCAAAGCTCTAAAGGCAATGGAAAAGTGATATTTTTTAGATTTAAAAACTTGAATTTTTGTGGGTTTCCAAAGGAGGCACGTCAGAGGCCACCACGTGGTGGGAGGATTTTTCCCACATACACGACTTAAAACGGAGATCGAAGCCTATAAGGTTGGAAATGTGATCCTATTCTGTTGTATCACAAGGAGGAGAGTCTCCTTGGAGCTCGTAGTGATGGCTTTCCTCCTCGGGCGCTGGTAGCACAGGGAGCATAGCTCGAAGACGTTTTGGCTTTGAACGACAACACGTGGTGTTGGCAATGGCAACACACTACTGTTTTCCGGCCAACAGTGGCAGATTGACGTGATGACATGGCACTCGATAAGAGAGAGAAGATCCGAGTGGGTCAAAGAGAAGTCAAAGACAGTCAAAGGGCCCCCGGGTCGGGCACAAAGGAGGAATAGAGGAAGGCTGGACAAGGGCGGCTCAGACAAGGGACAGTGGGCAATTACGAGCGGGGAAAAATACTCAAGGGAGCATCTCAAAAGAGCAGTGCAAGGCCAAGCCTACCAAGGTGAAAAAAGGAGACAAAAAATATAAAATATAAAAAAAAAAAAGGGGCACTAGCAACATCGCTAGTGCACCCCTCTCTCAAGCTAGCACACCCTCCCACTCAGGTCAAGCAAGGAGAGAAGATAGATCAAGCGAGAACCTCCTTCCCAAGATGCCAAATTGGGGCACCAAGTGAACCAATCCGGTGGCAGTTTCCAAAGTTGAAGATCCTCTGCTATAAAAGTCATTTTTTAATCAGTTGAGGGGATTTGTTTTTCCATTGGAAGCCTGCAGAGTGGAGTTTTTTGATAGAGGAGTGCGACTATCAACCCCCTTTGTACTTGCCCCCTTCTCTTTCTGACAGTGTGGATGTGTGTGCCCCCCCGGACCGGCGGTGCTTTGTGTGAGAGAGTGAGATTGAGCGGCTGTGTGCAAGGGTGAGACGGACTGTGGCAGTAGGTGAGTGTTGTGTGGTGGTCTGGTGGAGTGTGTAGGCATTGGGAAGTGATCAAGCGATGGTCTGCTAGTGTAAAGTGTGTTTTTTGAAGGTGTTTCTGAGAGGATAGGGGTGCTGTGGAAAGACAAAATGTAAAAAGGGAAATGGATTTTTCTTGATATACAAGTATATGCCTTCTCATGATTTTTTTACAGGCTTTTTGGTACTCAGTTATCCATTGAGTATTTTGCCAGTGTAAACCACATACTTATCAAAGTATTCAGAGTCTTCTCAAAGTATTTGTCTTTGCTACATGTTACTTATTTAAAAATTAAAGTACATTTAACTCAATCTGAAGCCAAAGAAAGATGCTAAAAACAAAATTCTATTGATAGGCATTGGACATTACATAATTGAAGATGCCAAAGTGGCATCGCTAATTGATCTTCGTACTGGCTCAGAGATAATAATTTTTGGAGGGAGACATGTTGTGGTTGATGTTGTCTTCTCTGTTCTAGTACTGACGACAACACTATCTATCTTAAATCTATACTCAGGAGATATTTCATCAAGAAACTCAAGTGAATCTCTTATATCTTGAAGTTTCCAATTACTGGTAACAATCAGCCTCCTAAGCTCAAGAAATGGGTGGACTTGCATCTACAATTCAAACTTTGGGCAGTCCTCCTTTGAGTCCAAGGGGATCCATTTACCTAGCTTTTTTCTCCATCTCCTATAATCATAACCTATTACTAGGGACTGACAAGAGATCTAATAGGAGATGGACAAAGAGTTGGGGACTTACTCTACAATTGATAGTGTCTCCGATATGAAAGGTTTCTTTGGACTTCCACTCCTCTCCAAGCACAACGTCCACTTCAGTTGCAACCAATCTTCTATTCCACCACATGGTTCACATTTTGTGTAGATCCATAGATCTAAAACATGCCACAAAGACGTGTATAGGTAAGAACCATTGAATTTTGATCCTCCTTGATATCCTTCCTAGTGTCATTGCTTTCAAGATATTGTTTTTTAGCATGGCCTTGAAACTTTCCACTCTATTGATCCTATGGTAGGCTCTGGAAGCTCTTGTAACTCTCAATATCCACCCTCCCATGTTGGCACCCTGTAACCTGCATAATACACAAACAGTTTATTGATTTTTGTAAAAGGATGGTGGCTTGTTTGCGTACATAACATTTGCAATTGATTTATGTATGGCTCTGAAAGTGCCAGTGAAGCTTTCTACAAGTTTCCACTCCATTGTTGTTGATGGGAAAACATCTATTCATAAGATAAAGGTCATTGTGAGATACCATATTTTCCAAATTTCATTCTTGCAAAAGTTAATACATATTTGTAAAGAATGAGGATGCAAGAGAGCTACACAAGACAAGCACAAAGCACATAGAGATGGAAAGCTTCTTCTTCTTCACAGAAAAGAGAGTACAAAATGACTAAGTGCTAAAGCTGAAAAATAGCACATATATACATGCAGTCACTAAGTGTGAACTCGCTAGAAGCGTACTAGGCTGGCACTATAAGTGTAGTCCAGCTGTAGAATCACTGGCAGAGATCCTCCATGTCGATCACCTAACGCGCCAGTGAGTACATGCTGTAAGCGGCCAAGACCCGTAGTGGATGCCAACTCAAGGTGTAGAGCTCGACATCTCAACACTCCCCCTCGAGCTCTGCATGTCGCAGAGTCCAAGCATAGTCCGGAAACGTCGAAGCTTCTCAGCTCCGAGGGCCTTGGTAAAGATATCCGCTATCTGCTCCTCTGTGCTGACATAGACCAAGTCGATGTCGCCCGCCAACACTCGCTCTCGAACGTAGTGGTAATGGACCTCTATGTGTTTGGTCCTAGCATGGAACACTGGGTTCCTAGGCAACTGCATGTTGCTGAGGTTGTCACAATGAATGACAATCTACTGGTCCACCTGCACTCCCAAGTCCTCAAGTAATGTGCGTAGCCAAGCTACCTCGCACGCCGCAACTGCTGCACCTCTGTACTCGGCCTCTGTGCTCGATAAAGCAACCGTAGGCTGCTTTTTGCTACTCCAAGTAACAGCAGCACTCCCAAAAGAGAACATGAAGCCACTCGTAGATCTCCTATCAACAATGCTACCTGCCCAATCTGCATCTGTATCCCCATACAATGCTAATGGTGCATCTGCTGCATAGAACAATGCGTAGTCAAGAGTACCTTGCACATACCTAAGTGTGCATCGTACTCCATCCAAATGTGGCTTCCTCGGAAGCTGCATAAACTGACTCTCCAAGACTACTGTGTAGCTCAAGTCTGGCCTCGTGATAGTCAAGTAGATTAGACTACCCACAATCTTCTTGTACATGTTGACATCCTCAACAACATCACTCTTCTCTGCACTCAGCTTTGCATTCACATCCAAGGGAATAGAAATTGGCTTACAATCATCCATACCATACTTTGACAACATGTCCAAAGCATACTGTCTCTGTGACAGCCATACACCCTCTGGAGTCTTGATCACCTCAATGCCAAGAAAGTAGCGCAACTCGCCCAAATCTTTCATTTCAAACTCCTGTTTGAGAAGACCCTTCACATGGTCAATCTCCATAGCATTGTCACCCACAATAATAAGGTCATCTACATATATGGTAATGACCACAATCCCCACATCACTCTCACGTACATAGAGTGAATGATTAGCATGAGCTCTCCTAAAATAAATACTGACAAGATACTTGGCAATCTTGTCATACCATGCTCTAGAGACCTGCTTCAAACCATACAAAGCTTTGAGAAGTCTGCATACATAATCTGGGTAACCTGGATCGACATAATCAGGTGGCTGATCCATATAAACTTCCTCTTGCAACTCACCATTCAAGAAGGCATTCTTTACATCGATTTGATGCATAATCCATCCTCTAGATGCAGCCACTACTATGACAGCTCTCACAATCGTCATCTTTGCCACTGGAGCAAAGGTCTCCTCATAGTCTATGCCATACGTCTGTGCATAACCCTTTGCGACCAGCCTTGCCTTGTGACGCTCAATGTTACCATCAGCCTTATGCTTGGTTTTATACACCCATTTACAGCCAATAGCTTTCTTGCCACTTGGCAATTGCACCAACTCCCATGTGTCGTTTGCTTCCAATGCAGCCATCTCTTCATTCATTGCTTACAAAACTTAATGGAAAACACTATTGCAGGACTCCAAACACTATTAATTTTGGTATTTTTGGAATCATAAGCAGAGCTTTACTATGTTTAGAGATTTTCAGAATCTGATTCCGATAAAAACAGGAACAGTTACAGATCCTGGAAAATTACCATAGAAATTCAATTAATAACAAAAATTGGACGGTTCCATTATTAATCATTAGCAAAGACTTCTTTACACTAAGGTTCTAGAGATAGATAGAAAATTCCAAATTTCATCATTAAAGATCTGCAAAGATCTGGAATGAAAGGAGATATACTTCGCTACATCAGACAATGTCTTTCCTGTCAAAGGATTAAGGTTGAACGAGTAATGATGACAGGAAAACTTCAACCTCTGGACATTCCTCAGATGAAGTGGGAACTCATTAGCATGGACTTTGTAACAGGCCTTCCCACTGTTCAAGGGGGTTACGATTCCATTATGGTGGTAGTGGATATGTTGACAAAAGTCTCCCACTTGATGCCTGTAAAAACAACTTATACTGCATCAGACATAAGCCGTCTCTTTATCAAAGAGATCTTCAGATTGCACGGGCTTCCTAAGAGAATAGTCAGTGACAGAGATGCAAAATTCACTTCAAAATTCTGGAAAGCTTTATTTGAATCCTTAGGAACTCAGCTATGTTTCAGTACATCCTATCACCCCCAGACAGACGGCTAGACAGAAAGAGTAAACCAAGTCATTGAAGACATTCTTAGAGCCTATTGTGGTAGGGAACCCCGGAAATGGATCCAATTTCTTCCTCTGGTGGAATTCGCCTATAACTCTTCCTTTCATCAAAGCATTGGGATGTCACCATTCAATGCTCTTTATGGGCATGAGTGTATATCACCCCTAAATTTTTCAGACCCTACTACAAGGGTAGAAGCTTCAAAGCAAATGTTGGAGGAGATGGAAGCCCAAACCAAAGCCATAAGGCAAGACATTCAGGCAGCCAAGGATCGCCAGAAATAGTATGTTGATAAAAAACGATCTAATCGGGTTTTCAAACAAGGGGATAAAGTATTCCTAAGGGTTCGGCCAAAAAGAAGCACTCTATCCTTGGAAAAATACAAAAAACTAAGCCCCAGATATTGTGGACCGTATGAAGTGATTAGAGTAATCAATGATCAAGCTTATAAACTAAAATTGCCTGAGCACCTCAAGGTCCATAATGTATTCCATATCAGTCTTCTAAAACCTTACATCCCAAATCCAAATCATACTCTAGATGACGAACAAATTGTGATGCAGAAGCAAGGAATTCTTGAAATCCAACCAGATTGTATTCTCGACACCAGGGAAAGGAGTCTGAGAAACAGGGTTATCAAAGAATATTTGGTCAAATGGAAGGACTACCCTACCGAGGACGCCACCTGGGAGGATGAAGTATCCCTTCACAAGGATTTTCCCAATTTCGGTTGAGATGAGGACATCTCAAAATCCTTAAGTTGGGGTGATTGTAAGGTTTCCAGTTTCCGAAACCTTAAAGATTGTACTAAGCTTGCAAAACTTAATGGAAAACACTATTGCAGAACTCCAAACACTATTAAATTTTGGTATTTTAGGAATCATAAGCAGAGCTTTACTATGTTTAGAAATTTTCAGAATCTGATTCCGATAAAAACGGGAACAGTTACGGGTCCTGGAAAATTACCATAGAAATTCAATTAATAACAAGAATTGGACGGTTCCATTATTAATCATTAGCAAAGACTTCTTTACACTAAGGTTCTAGAGATAGATAGAAAATTCCAAATTTCATCATTAAAGATTTGCAAAAATCAACCAGGCAAATTCTGGAAGGTATGGGGTGAGTGTGGAAGCTGAGGAAACTTGCCAGGAGCAGTGATGGCTGAAAATGGCGCAAAATGCAAGCTAGGGGGCTGCATGGACTAGGGGAAAACTGCCAAAATCTGCCCGATGCACAGAAAAAGCTATAAAAAGGACCTTTGTCTTCATATTTTCTTAGACTCGGAGCCTTGAGAATTTCTCTCTCATCTAGGGAGAAACACTACGCAGAAATCATTAGAGTTTAATCTCTAATTGATTAACCCTAACGATAATTAGCCTAATCCTTCTTAGTTAGTAAGGTTAGATTAAGATAAATTGTTAATAAATCAAAGATTAGGTCTATGCATGCTCCTTAAAACTCTTTAAATTAATTAATCTCTGATGATTATTATAATTCAGCTTAGTAATACTAAGCTGATTATTTATCCTATCATATTAGGGCTGAAATTAGCCAAATTAACCATGAATTAATAGTAAAAATATTAATTAGGATTAGATTAAGTTGAAGTAATTATCAGAGATACACTAGATATTTATTAATCTAGGATATTTATCCTATAATTTTTTGAGAAGTTTTAATAGGGGAAATTAGTAAATGGGATTCTAATTATATGATATATTTATCAGTGGTTAATTAGGTGTTCAAGAACGCGTGACAATTAGGAAAATATCAGAAAGTTAATCTAGCTAATTATTTTAGCAGAAATACACTGTTTTTTGAGAAATTTGAATAGGGGAAATTAGTATTGGAATTCAAATGCTGTCATAAAATTATCAGTGGTTAATTAGGTGTTCAAGAACCCGTGATAATTAGGAAAAGTCCAGAAAATTAATTTATCTAATTACTTTAGCTAAAATACCCTGTTTCTATAGTAATTGAAATAGGGGAAATTAGTAAATGGAATTCAAATGCTGACATATAATTATCAGTGGTTAATTAAGTGTTCAAGAACCCGTGATAATTAGGAGAAGTTTAGAAAATTAATTTAGCTAATTACTTTAGCTAAAATACCCTGTTTTTTGAGTAATTGAAATAGGGGAAATTAGTAAATGGAATTCAAATGCTGTCATATAATTATCAGTGGTTAATTAAGTATTCAATAACCTGTGATAATTAGGAGAAGCTCAGGAAATTAATCTAGCTGATTACTTTAGCTAAAATACCCTGTATTTTGAGTAATTTAAATAGGGGAAATTAGTCAATGAAATTCAAATGCTGCCATATAATTATTAGTGGTTAGTTCGGTGTTTAAGAACCTGTCATAATTAGGAGAAGTTCAGGAAATTAATTTAGCTAATTACTTTAGCTAAAATACCTTGTTTTTTGAGAAATTTAAATAGGGGAAATTAGTAAACGAAATTCAAATGATGTCATCTAATTATCAATGGTGGTTAATTAGGTGTTCAAGAACCCGTGATAATTAGGAGAAGTTCAGAAAGTTAATTTAGCTAATTACTTTAGCTAAAATACCTATTTTTTGAGTAATTTAAATAGGGGAAATTAGTAAATGGAATTCAAATGCTGTGATATAATTATCAGTGGTTAATTAGGTGTTCAAGAACCCGTGATAATTAGGAGAAGCTTAGAAAATTAATCTAGCTAAAATACCTTGTTTTCTAAGTGATTTAAATAGGGGAACTTAGTAAATGGATTTTAATTGAATTGAGATGTTTATCAGAGGTTTATTAGACCTCAGGGAACCCGGGGTAATTATTTTATCATTAGAAAATTAGTTTAACTATATATTCCAGTTAAATTACTCTAATTTTTGGGAAAAATTAAAAGGGAAATATAGTAAAGTAAATAGAAAACCTTTGATGTCAATACCAGAGAAGGAATATACCTTGATAAATCTATGATAATTATCCTAACCTTAGATAAATACTTTAGGTACGTATTTTGGTCAAAAGTAACCGACTTTTGTATATAATGTACAAGAAAAATAAAGAAATAAATTTATCTAATTGCCAAAGAATTAACCGAGGTCCAAAATCCTTATTAAAGGATGGGGAAAAAGTACTTATAGCATAGTTAAATTATGGGATGGGCAACCTATCAAAACGACTATTAAAGATCCCTATTTATTCCAAAAATCCTTATATTTGGGTAAACAAGGAAAATAAATATTATTCAATTAATCCTCTAATGGATTAAGTCTTTTTATAAGGCTGCCGAAATGGCTCCCAAGAGAACCAGGGGGAATCCTTTGACTGAAGAAGAAGATATTAGTAACAAACGCAACAAAGCAACTAATGACCATGAAGCAGGGCCTAGCCATAGGCCAACAGAGGAGAGTCTACGGGCACCTGCCCCACAGCAGATGGACGAGCAGTCCCAGGTGGATTTCTATTATGCCATTAATAACTTTTAGAGTTCATTTTAAGATAAGAATTGCATACGTAAGGTTAGGAAGGGAAAAAATTGGCTGTAAATGGAAGGTAACTTCCACGAAACCCACGATCAATGATTGTAATTAGGAAAGGAATGATTCGGTTATGTCTGGTTGAAATAGGAAAGAAATGTTTGACCATTCTTAAGACACCTTGTCTCAAGACACCTCTGATTCCTGGGAAATATTTTACTCCAGGTAATGAGTAATGATGGAGATACCATCATGAAGGAGTCGATTACCTCGGCACGTGTGGAGTCTTTACCCCGTGCTTGTTTATGTTTATGGATAGTACTTTTAAGTTTATCCTAGAGGAACTGCCCGGTTGTATGGGCAACTGGTTTTGGCATATGGGCGCCCGGACTTTGGGTGAAGACTTTTTTTCCACCCCGGTTATATAAATAAGGAATGGGTGCCATTTTTCACCCTTGTATAGGTGGTCTTGAGACAAGTTAGTATTGGTCAGTGATACTTTAAATTGACAGTACCTTGTCTTAAGTTTAAAGATGTCTGTTTTCTGAAAGAATGTCTTTAATACTGTTTTCAAAGGTTTTCTTAAGGAAATGCAGTTTGAAAAGTTAAAATGGAATCATTGTTTTCATTGTGGAAAGAATGTGGTAGTAATTAAACAACAATAGAATCTTGTGTGAGTGCGGGGTGGTAAGTGGGGATTGACTAAGGTTGTTAATCATGGACGGGTGGACCTGATGAGTCAGGTAACTATTCATTCCCGCGCACTAAAACGTTTAGAAATTTCTTCACTTGGACGAGGAATCCACCAACGGCTATGCCCTCACATATGTTAGAGGGAAAAAAGCGTTGGCTAAGGAAACCTTAATCTAAAGGATGAAGATTTAGGGCCGGAATTTTTTTTAGGGTCCCGTTTCCACTGTGAGACAGGACTAGGTCTCTTCTAGGACTATAAACCTAAACCATTGCCAATGGTAAGGGTGAATTCCCTAGAATTTTTCTTTTTTTAAGACTTTGACTTTAGTAGGCCTAGAGACATGTCACTGGTACCATCCCGCTTTGGTGTCGGCGGGTTTGGAGACCTTACAAGTGGTATCAGAGCATGGTTTAATAAGGTCCTGACCTTAGGAGGGTAAAAGTTGGGAAATATTGTGAAATGAGAATTTCCCTATCAATACAGGAAAATATCCGCCAAGCTTACCAAAAGTTTGTGATTTTCAACATCATGTTCGAGGCTGCTTGCAGCTCCAACAACTTTGTAATTCGCAAGAGCATCATGCAATTGTTAGATTTAATGTTTTCCCCTCCTCCTACATGGGGAATCAGCTGGTCACAGTTTGGCACAATTTTCCTGATTGATGCGGGACAGTTAGAAGGGTTGACACTCAATCTAAAAAGACTCAAGTGGGCAGAAACACTTCGGACCATCGAAGTTTTCTTCTTTAGTGGGACTGAAGATCCAGATCAGACCATTGTTGTAGATGGGGTAGAAGTGTTACAAAATCAGTGGGTCTATGATCAGGTAGCCACAGTAATATACCCAGGTAGGATCAAGCCCATGAGGGTAGTAGACCCAAGGTTTAGGGGACCAAAAGATGTCATCTTTTTTGATCCCCTGTCAGACTGCCTGCTTCATTCTTTTCCAAGAGGGACTAATGGAGGGATTATCTCTACAGTATTGTTTCCACCAGAGTTTGGCATCTCCGGTGAGTGGGAACATTCCTAACATTGCTTGATTCTCTGAAGCAGTTCCTGCTACCAAGAAATAATCATCCATGGCGTCGAGCCATGCTTCGGCATCACGTTCTAAATGGTTCCTTCTCTCTTGAAAGTTGGGAGTTGAACTTGTTTTAACAGTAGTTTCTTTTCCTGGGTGGGAGTATAGAGACTTTTGGCAATTCCCTGAGTTTGTAATTAAGGAAAATGCTTTAGTGTTTACACTACTTTTGTTTTGTCATGCAGTTTTCTAATTTATATACTTTTTAACACACTAAAAACAGAAATCTGACAATCATTAACACCATTTCAATTTAACTACACAAGCATGTCATAAAACCATGGTATATACAAAGGTTGATACAACACTGACTCATACTATGTACAAGATGGGCTCATGCTATATACAATGTGTGATTCCCTAAATCAACAACCTCTTTACCATTGGTGGGAGTGAAAGAAAGATATCTTCCTCCAACTCACCAAGCTATCAAGATGAACGAGTTCTTCACCCTCAAACAATTAGGGATTACTTTGGAAGAATATTACACTAAATATGTGTCTTTACGACGTTATGCACCACCAATGACTATGGAACAACAGATTGCTCGCTTTTGTCAGGGTTTGAACAAACCCTTGAGTAACCGGCTGGAAGCTATGAGACCCACCTCTATTCAAGATGCTCTTCTAAGAGCTAAACCACTTGCAGCGGAAGGAAACCCTCCTGCTAGGAACTATTACAACTACAATAACTTTAGAGGAAGATCAAGGGGGAATTATAATCAAGGAGGTCAACGAAGGGCAGTGTCAGCTGTAGCCACTATAGAGCAGACTTTTCCGAACATCAGATGCTATGGATGCAATAGAATGGGACACTACAAGAGTCAATGTCCTGAAGGGCAAAAGCCTCAAATTGCTACCGAAACCCCTTCTCAGACTCAAATAGGACAAGGAAATAATCAAAGAGGTAGAGGTAATAGAGGACGAGGCGAAGGAAGAGGTAGAGGAGCCAAAGCTTATGCTGCATTAGGAGAGCCTACTTTGCAGGATGAGAAAGATGAAAGAGTTATTTTTTTTGCCGCCATTGATAACCCTGGAGCTCGGCAACAATATGCTGTCATCCAAACCACTGCAAACAGAGAAGGTGAAAAATTTGAACTACTTATAGATTGTGGCAGCACACACTCTTTTCTCTCTCCTAAATGTTTAAGGAAACATAAATTGAACCAATATCCTACCAAGAAATTAGTAGTAGAACTAGCAAATGGAAAAGAGCTTCTATCTCAATTTACAGCTGGGAAAGTTGAGTTTGAACTAGGGGGAACCCTGACTTCATCCTACTTTTGAACTCTTCCAGTAGGAATCTATGATGGTATCCTAGGAATGGATTGGCTAATCAAAAATCAAGCCCAAATTCACTGTGCTCAAGGGAGCTTAACCTTCAAAAATCACTTAGGTGAAGAAACATTAGTACAAGGATTAAATGGGAAACCTAAGGCTCATTTAGTCAAGGCTAGTCGACTTCTGAAGGGGTTACGTAAAGGGCAACAGATCTTTGTAGTAAAACTTAACAAGGTAGATGATTCAAGGGACAACCCAACTCCCGAATGGCTTAAAGAATTTTCGGATATATTTCTAGAAGATCTTTCGAATTTACCTCCTCCCAGAGATATAGACCACGAAATTGAAACCTTTCCAGGTAGTGAACCAATTTCAAAAAGACCCTACAAAATGTCCCTCCCTGAAGCTATTGAATTAAAAGAACAGCTTCATCAGCTTATTGAGCATGGATTCATAAGACCAAGCATTTCACCTTGGGGAGCACCTGTTCTATTCCAAAAGAAGAAGGACGGATCCTTACGTCTCTGCATTGATTATAGGGGGCTTAACCAGGTATCAGTAAAGAATAAGTACCCCATTCCTCGCATCGATGAATTGCTTGACAGGTTACATGGAGCCAAGGTATTCACAAAAATTGATCTCAGATCAGGTTACCACCAAATCCGGATTAAGGAGGCAGATATTTATAAAACTGCTTTCAACACCCGATATGGACATTATGAATTCATAGTGATGCCCTTTGGTCTTACGAATGCTCCAGCCACTTTTAACCGTCTCATGCAGGATATATTTAGAGAATATCTGGATGATTTTGTGTTAGTGTTTTTCGATGATATCCTGGTATATTCTAAGGATGAAAAAGAGCATGAAGACCATGTACGTAAAGTACTCCATCTTCTACGCCAATATCAGTTATATGCCAAGATGAGTAAATGTGTGTTCTCCACGCCAGAAGTTAGTTATCTTGGTTTTATAATAAACCCTGAAGGAATTTCAGTAGACCCCGCAAAGGTTAAAGATATAATAGACTGGCCACAACCCAAAACAGTCAGTGAGATTAGAGGATTTTTGGGCATTACACAATGGTATAGAATCTTTGTCAAAGATTATGCAGTTATCGGCACCCCCTTGACGCAGCTACTTAAAAAGTCAGCCAAACATACATGGGGGAAAGAACAGAAAGATTGTTTCTTCAAACTAAAACAAAATCTCACATCATCTCCCGTACTCAAACTTCCTAACTTCACTCAAGAGTTTGAAGTAGTAACAGATGCCAGCGGTCTTGCTATAGGAGGAGTCTTAAACCAAGAAGGTAGACCAGTCGCCTTTACTTCGCGAAAATTAAGAATCCACGAGCTGAATTATCCAACTCATGATTTGGAACTTCTAGCTGTCATCCATGCTCTAAAACTCTGGAGGCACTACCTTCTAGGGGGGAAGTTTCAATTGATCACCGATCATCAAAGTTTAAAATGGATTTTCTCACAAGCAACACTCAACATGAGGCAGAGAAGATGGATTGAACTTTTACAGGAATATGACTTTGAGATAAAGTATAAACCAGGGAAAGAGAATGTGGTTGTTGATGCTCTTAGCCGTAAGGTTTTTTTTGGGGCTATTTCCACAGTTGACAATCCAATCCTCTACACGGTTAAGGAAGCTTCCCTCGAAGATAAGGATTATCAAAAACTTCTACAGGTTATCAATCAACAGGACCTAAAAGAAAAAGAGAAAGACAAAATCAAGGATTATTCACTTGAAGAGGGGCTTCTCTAATATAAGTATCGGCTTTACATTCCTAAAAATCCAACATTAAAGGAGTTAATCCTTTATGAAGGACATAATGCTCCAGTTGCCGGCCATCCCGGCTATGCAAAGACCCTTAATGCCATAAGGAAAAGCTATTTCTGGCCAGGAATGAAAGGAGATATACTTCACTACATCAGAAAATGTCTTTCCTGTCAAAGGATTAAGGCTGAACGAATAATGATGACAGGAAAACTTCAACCTCTGGACATTCCTCAGATGAAGTGGGAACTCATTAGCATGGACTTTGTAACAGGCCTTCCCACTGTTCAAGGGGGTTACGATTCCATTATGGTGGTAGTGGATATGTTGACAAAAGTCTCCCACTTGATGCCTGTAAAAACAACTTATACTGCATCAGACATAAGCCGTCTCTTTATCAAAGAGATCTTCAGATTGCACGGGCTTCCTAAGAGAATAGTCAGTGACAGAGATGCAAAATTCACTTCAAAATTCTGGAAAGCTTTATTTGAATCCTTAGGAACTCAGCTATGTTTCAGTACATCCTATCACCCCAGACAGACGGCCAGACAGAAAGAGTAAACCAAGTCATTGAAGACATTCTTAGAGCCTATTGTGGTAGGGAACCCCGGAAATGGATCCAATTTCTTCCTCTGGTGGAATTCGCCTATAACTCTTCCTTTCATCAAAGCATTGGGATGTCACCATTCAATGCTCTTTATGGGCATGAGTGTATATCACCCCTAAATTTTTCAGACCCTACTACAAGGGTAGAAGCTTCAAAGCAAATGTTGGAGGAGATGGAAGCCCAAACCAAAGCCATAAGGCAAGACATTCAGGCAGCCAAGGATCGCCAGAAAAAGTATGCTGATAAAAAACGGTCTGATCGGGTTTTCAAACAAGGGGATAAAGTATTCCTAAGGGTTCGGCCAAAAAGAAGCACTCTATCCTTGGAAAAATACAGAAAACTAAGCCCCAGATATTGTGGACCGTATGAAGTGATTAGAGTAATCAGTGATCAAGCTTATAAACTAAAATTGCCTGAGCACCTCAAGGTCCATAATGTATTCCATATCAGTCTTCTAAAACCTTACATCCCAAATCCAAATCATACTCTAGATGATGAACAAATTGTGATGCAGAAGCAAGGAATTCTTGAAATCCAACCAGATTGTATTCTCGACACCAGGGAAAGGAGTCTGAGAAACAGGGTTATCAAAGAATATTTGGTCAAATGGAAGGACTACCCTACCGAGGACGCCACCTGGGAGGATGAAGTATCCCTTCACAAGGATTTTCCCAATTTCGATTGAGATGAGGACATCTCCAAATCCTTAAGTTGGGGTGATTGTAAGGGTTCAAGTTCCATTATTAATCATTAGCAAAGACTTCTTTACACTAAGGTTCTAGAGATAGATAGAAAATTCCAAATTTCATCATTAAAGATCTGCAAAAATCAACCAGGCAAATTCTGGAAGGTATCGGGTGAGTGTGGAAGCTGAGGAAACTTTCCAGGAGCAGTGATGGCTGAAAATGGCGCAAAATGCAAGCTAGGGGGCTGCTTGGACTAGGGGAAAACTGCCAAAATCTGCCAGATGCCCAGAAAAAGCTATAAAAAGGACCTTTCTCTTCATATTTTCTTAGACTCGGAGCCTTGAGAATTTCTCTCTCATCTAGGGAGAAACACTACGCAGAAATCATTAGAGTTTAATCTCTAATTGATTAACCCTAACGGTAATTAACCTAATCCTTCTTAGTTAGCAAGGTTAGATTAAGATAAATTGTTAATAAATCAAAGATTAGGTCTATGCATGCTCGTTAAACCTCTTTAAATTAATTAATCTCTGATGATTATTATAATTCAGCTTAGTAATACTAAGCTGATTATTTATCCTATCATATTAGGGCTGAAATTAGCCAAATTAACCATGAATTAATAGTGAAAATATTAATTAGGATTAGATTAAGTTGAAGTAATTATCAGAGATACATTAGACATTTATTAATCGAGGAAAATTATCCTATAATTTTTTGAGAAGTTTTCCTAATTAATTAGGAATAATTACTCTGTTTTTTGAACAATTTTAATAGGGGAAATTAGTAAATGGGATTCAAATTATATGATATATTTATTAGTGGTTAATTAGGTGTTCAAGAACCCGTGATAATTACGAAAAGCTCAGAAAGATAATCTAGCTAATTATTTTAGCAGAAATACACTGTTTTATGAGAAATTTGAATAGGGGAAATTAGTAATTGGAATTCAAATGCTGTCATATAGTTATCAGTGGTTAATTAGGTGTTCAAGAACCCGTGATAATTAGGAAAAGTCTAGAAAATTAATTTAGCTAATTACTTTAGCTAAAATACCATGTTTCTATAGTAATTGAAATAGGGGAAATTAGTAAATGGAATTCAAATGCTGACATATAATTATCAGTGGTTAATTAAGTGTTCAAGAACCCTTGATAATTAGAAGAAGTTCAGAAAATTAATTTAGCTAATTACTTTAGCTAAAATAATCGTTTTTTGAGTAATTGAAATAGGGAAAATTAGTAAATGGAATTCAAATGCTTTCATATAATTATCAGTGGTTAATTAGGTGTTCAAGAACCCGTGATAATTAGGAGAATCTCAGAAAATTAATCTTGCTAATTACTTTATCTAAATTACCCTGTTTTTGAGTAATTTAAATAGTGGAAATTAGTAAATGGAATTCAAATGCTACCATATAATTATTAGTGGTGAATTAGGTGCTCTCGAACCCGTGATAATTAGGAGAAGTTCAGGAAATTAATTTAGCTAATTACTTTAGCTAAAATACCTTTTTTTTTGAAAAATTTAAATAGGGGAAATTAGTAAATTAAATTCAAATGTTGTCATATAATTATCAATTGTTAATAAGGTGTTTGAGAACCCGTGATAATTAGAAGAAGTTCAGAAAGTTAATTCAGCTAATTACTTTAGCTAAAATACCTATTTTTTGAGTAATTTAAATAGGGGAAATTATTAAATGGAATTCAAATCGTGTGATATAATTATCAGGAGTTAATTAGGTGTTCAAGAACCCATGATAATTAGGAGAAGCTCAGTAAATTAATCTAGCTAATTACTTTAGCTAAAATACCTTGTTTTTGAGTAATTTAAATAGGGGAACTTAGTAAATGGATTTTAATTGACTTGATATGTTTATCAGAGGTTTATTAGACCTCAAGGAACCCGGGTAATTATTTTACCATTAGAAAATTAGTTTAACTATATAGTCCAGTTAAATTACTCTATTTTTTTGGTAAAAATAAAAAGGGAAATATAGTAAAGTAAATAGAAAACCTTTGATATCAATACCAGAGAAGGAATATACCTTGGGAAATCTGTGATAATTTTCCTAACCTTAGATAAATAGTTTAGGTACGTATTTTGGTCAAAAGTAACCGACTTTTGTATATAATGGACAAGAAAAATTAAGAAATAAATTTATCTAATTGCCAAAGAATTAACCAAGGTCCAAAATCCTTATTAAAGGATGGGAAAAAAGTACTTATAGCAAAAAGTACTTATAGCACAATTAAATTATGGGATGGGCAACCTATCAAAACGACTATTAAAGATCCCTATTTATTCCAAAAATCCTTATATTTGGGTAAACAAGGAAAATAAATGTTATTCAATTAATCCTCTAATGGATTAAGTCTTTTTATAAGGCTGCCGAAATGGCTCCCAAGACAACCAGGGGGAATCCTTTGACTGAAGAAGAAGATATTAGTAACAAACGCAACAAAGCAACTAATGACCATGAAGCAGGGCCTAGCCATAGGCCAACAGAGGAGAGTCTACGAGCACCTGCCCCATAGCAGATGGACGAGCAGTCCCAGGTGGATTTCTATTATGCCATTAATAACTTTTAGAGTTCATTTTAAGTTAAGCATTGCATACGTAAGGTTAGGAAGGAAAAAAACTGGCTGTAAATGGAAGGTAACTTCCACGAAACCCACGATCAATGATTGTAATTAGGAAAGGAATGATTGGGTTATGACTGGTTGAAATAGGAAAGAAATGTTTGACCATTCTTAAGACAGCTTGTCTCAAGACACCTCTGATTCCTGGGAAATATTTTACTCCAGGTAATGAGTAATGATGGAGATACCATCATGGAGGAGTCGGTTACCTCGGCACGTGTGGAGTCTTTATTCCGTGCTTGTTTATGTTTATGACTAGTACTTTTAAGTTTATCCTAGAGGAACCGCCCGGTTGTATGGGCAACTGGTTTTGGTGTATGGGCGCCCGGACTTTGGGTGAAGACTTTTTTTCCACCCCGGTTATATAAATAAGGAATGGGTGCCGTTTTTCACCCTTGTATAGGTGGTCTTGAGACAAGTTAGTACTGGTCAGTGATACTTTAAATTGACAGTACCTTGTCTTAAGTTTAAAGATGTCTGTTTTCTGAAAGAATGTCTTTAATACCGTTTTCAGAGGTTGTCTTAAGGAAATGCAGTTTGAAAAGTTAAAAAGGAATCATTGTTTTAATTGTGGAAAGAATGTGGTAGTAATTAAACAACAATAGAATCTTGTGTGAGTACGGGGTGGTAAGTGGGGATTGACTAAGGTTGTCAATCATGGACGGGTGGACCTGATTAGTCAGTTAACTATCCATTCTCGCACACTAAAACGTTTAGAAATTTCTTCACTTGGAACTAGGAATCCACCAGCGGCTGTGCCCTCACATATTTTAGAGAGAAAAAAGCGTTGGCTAAGGAAACCTTAATCTAAAGGATGAAGATTTAGGGCCGGATTTTTTTTTAGGGTCCCGTTTCCACTGCGAGACAGGACTAGGTCTCTTCTAGGGCTATAAACCTAAACCACTGCCAATGGTAAGGGTGAATTCCCTGGAATTTTTCTTGTTTTAAGACTTTGACTTTAGTAGGCCTAGAGACCTGTTAATGGTACCATCCCGCTTTGGTGTCGGCGGGTTTGGAGACCTTACAGGTGTACATGTTTAAATGTTTTTGGAGTTATGCAATCCCCATCAAGGAATCTGGACTGGTCAGAGAGCTTTCAAAGCTGGTTTTGGGGATGGTAAGTGTAGAAGATGTAATTCTCCAGAAGACCTCCAACACATCTTTGTGGAGTAGTATCCAACCAATTCATCCAAGCTTCTATCTCTGGTTTTGTGTTGTAAGGGGCATTACAGTTTTCAGCTTAAGAGCTTTTGGTTGGGGATTGCATCAAAATGGATATTCCTCTCTGGAACCTATGGAGAATGGCCTAGCTTTGGGCTTGTTGGACGCACAGGACAAAAGAAATGTTTGAGCAGAAATTTGAGGATAACTCCATCCCTTTTTTCATTCAGCTAAAGAAACTTGCTACATTGTGTATTAACTAGATGTAAGATGTGGGCAATGGCCCCCTGTATGTAAGAAATCATAAATGGAAGCTATGGAAGGGTCCTATGCTTAGATTCTACTCTCGAGAGAACTTGTTTATGGCTTATGTCTGTTTAGATCTTTAGTTTTTTTTTTTAACTCTGAAGGGATGCCTCTCTCCCCACCTGTGAGGCTAAGTCGTATTTTTTTCTTTCCTCTTTAATACATTTCATGTTCTGTTTTTTAAAAAAAAACGTGGCCTTTAACTCTTTTAAAACTTCCTACATGTACAGAGTAGACTTCTCACTCCTATTGAAATTTCAAAAAAATCTCATATGTCTACTAGCTATCTTGCAAAGTTAACCAGTAGACTTCAACATCTACAAGATTTTAAGGTTTTCAAAAACCCTTTTGCTTGTAAGGGAAACACCCTACTTCTTTTTGCAGAGCTCATATCAAACAACTGGCTTGCATTCCAAAATTTGATTTTGATGTGAAAGCTAAGCTCAACCATAAATGGAAGGTCTCCTAGAGTAGTAAGGCATGGATCTTCAGATTCAAAGAAATTTGGAGCTTCCCTATGCCAATTAAGAATTCTTTCCTCAGCTGGTGGTCCTCCATCAAGGTGTATGGCAAGAGAGCAATGAAAGCTGGCATTGACAATGGAGCTTTGCCCCAGATGTGGCCAGCAAGAAGATGCCATCTACCTATTCCTGTTGTGCCTAAAGCTGAAGCCACTATTGCAATTTCTAACCAGGGCTTGTGCTATCTTCCACCCACAACCCTTCTCATATTTGGAATTGTTGCTTGGAGAATGCACTCATCTAAATATCCCCTCTATGGAGAAATGCATTCATTTGGTATGCTCATTGCTTGGATTCAAAGATTGGAAGCTCTGTACACTGGAACCGAGTCTAAGGCTTCATTTTCATTCCTATCTGAAATAAAATTTCTAGATAATTCTCTACTCACTCTATCAAAGATGTATCTAATTCTCCCTTGTACTTTAGTCAGAGATCCCTCCCGTATAACTGTTGGAGAGACAAACTTCTTTCCTTTTACTCTTGAGAAAGGGTCTTAATGGCCGAAGCTTGTTTCCAACTCTAGCTCTTCTGCTGGGACAGCCTCTTTCCTTGCCTTTGAGGCCTTGTTTTCTAAAAAACACTATTTTTAAACTTTATTCCCCTCAAAGAATCCTCATGATCTCTCCATCTATATAATATTGTTTTCCCCTTGCCCCCTTGTTGTTTTCTTTTTCCCTTATCCTTCACGGTTCACCTCTTCCTCGACTGCCTAACCCCTCTTGGTGGGGCTAGGTCTCATGAGACTGTTTTCCTACGTCCAGCCCGGTAACCCTCAACTGGTTGTTCTCTCTATACATGTCACAATCAACCTTAAAAAGCAAGCTTCTTTGTCTTGTTGTGCGCTTTTCAGAGCAGGCGTTGGGCAGGAAACCCCTTTCTATGGTGTTATCGAAATTGGATTAGAGGATAGGTTACGCAATTGTAGGCACAAGGCTCTTGTTTGCGTTCAACGTGATAAAAAAACGAGCTTATAGAACATGAAAACGTCTCTTCCTCCCAACCCTCATGTCGCTCGATGGAACGGGGCTCTTATGAGCAAGGAAACTGCTCTAAACTAGTCACGCCAATGTCATATCCTGATATTAAATGTCCATGATGATTTCCAATCCACCCACACAGCCGATTTTCCTCAACAGGTTGGCATTTTAGCTTAAAGCCGTGAGCATATGCGACCTAGCCCTTGGACTTTGTCTTCCTTTTTCTTTTCAACAAAGCAGTGAGAATTATATTAACGGTAGAGAGAAGACAAAGTTAGAGCGTGGTCGCGTAGGCCTGCTCATCAGATCTGCAGCCAGGACATCCGGTTGATGCGACATGCCATCATTGGCTGCAAATCGCTGCTCAACTGCCTCAAGCGAGGGTTGAAAAAAGTAACTGTTGAACCAGCAGGGCGGCTGCTCTGTAAAATAGAGAATCTTGGTGTTTACGAGGCAATCCTGGTGTTCACGAGAGAATCTGGACAGCTTTCGATAGAATTAAATTGATGTGATTTAACACTCTCTCTCTAGTTTTACCTGTTGGTAACCGACTGATGAGCAAGCTCCTACGCACATGCGACCAAGCTCTTACAACCGTGCTTTTAAGTTTCAGCCTTTTTAATTTAATACAGTTTCTTTGGGAAAAGAAAAAGACTGTGTACTAGTACTGTCAATCAGTCTGACAAATTGGCCATACGGCCAGACTCGAATGCATGTGCATCGGTGGGCATCCTTGCCACTTGGGTCACTGGCAGCCCAGTACAAGTAGATCTTTACGACTCGTCACTCACGACTCACGAGATCTTTGTAAGCACTGCCAACTTGCCAGAACTTTGTCTTATATCTCATTATTGTAGGTGCACTTTTGAAAACATAATGGAAAGATAGAGAAAACCATTTTTTAAATTTGAACCATTGTAGCGCAGTGGGTAGTGCACTCTGCACTGTACGCACTTCTAGCCTGTCAGTTCGGTGTCATCCTTCAATACTATTGGTGAGTCGTGACTGATAATTGGACGCAGGCATCAGGCAGCTGACGGCTCGTGAGTCGTGAAAGCAACTTGCAAGGATCGAGACTCATGGGGCACATCAGTGACATCACATGTGACATGCATCTCGAAGGGGGGTCCGGCAGTTCGGGCCTCTTGGGGGCGAAAGAGGAAAGTTTAGACGAGCTGTCACAGACCTAGCAGGAGAGGACACACGTCAGAGACTGAAAAAGGTCTTGATAGGATAGCGGTCGCATCAGCCTGAGGCTTGCTGCTTGAGAAGTTGAGGCTATGACTCTACGAGCCTATGAGGCTTCAGCCTTGAAGCAGCCACTCTCCTCCTGGGCAAGTGCAATGTACGAACTTGCCAATACCAGATCTTTGTACGCACTGCCAGCCGGCCCTCCCGCCAGTGGGCCAGTACGTTGTCTTCTCTCATTGCTCATTACAGTATGTGACATGGGCGCGGGGCTCGTGAGTCGTGAAAGCAAGGGTCATGAGTCGTGACCCATGAAGCACGTGCATATCGATTCTCAAGGGATCTTCTCACGCAGAGACAAAATGTGCACATTTGTGGCCACCGGAGCCTTGAGGCCACACGCTCTGGAAAAGGGAGAGTTGAGAGACATTGATTTGACCTCATGATGGAGATTGAACATGTACACTTTTCTCCACCATTGGAAACATAAAAATAAAAAAGAGGTGGGTTTTAAAGAGGAAACCACCTTTTTCAACTTTCATATCCCTAACCAGTTTACAGCAGCCGAAAATGGTCCACTTGTGGCCATCAACGTTCAAGCCTCCAGGTCCCATGCTCCTACACATAAGGCTTCAAAGTAGGTGATTGGATGCGGCTTAAGTATTCATTTCACGTTTGCACTTTTTCCATGGTGGTTTGTGTACCAATGAGTAGATTTTAGTAGAAGTTTTGATTTGTTTTAGATGGTTTTCACATCTTTTGAGAGGATCTTGTCTAATCAAAAAGCGATGTAGTGATTTTAAGGGAAGAATTAAGAAAGGGTGGAGAAATGGAAGACCTCCAGGACTCACGAAAATGTCTGGCTAGGGTAGAGGGGCCAGTAAGGGTACGGCCCCCAGAAGAGAGACAAAAATCAGTGAAGAACAAGGGTGGAAAATAGTCGCAAATCAATCCTTTAATAGAAACTTTTTACAACGTGTCCTTGAAAAGACAAAACGATCCGCACTCAATCACGACAGGTCATGCTCCATCCGGCCACTTCAATACACGCCCCCCTCTACAGGATGTATATCGTCATACTACTGGTGTTTAGTCACACTATTGCTGAGGATGGCGTTTTGCTCTTTCCATCGTTACTCTGAATCCGAAACCACACCTGCACATAATTACAACAGAACATCCTCAGTAATCATGAACAGACCGTATAAAATATACTAACCAATGCGGATTCAACAAAATCAACTCAGCATTTAATACTCCAACTATCAAATGATGATAATAACAATGCGCAACTCCTTATTTGTTACAACCGGTATAGAGATACAGCCTCTCACCCTGCTTACCATATCCCAACTAATATATTCTCTCACCCTACAAGCATAACCAACTAATGTATTCTCTCACCGTGCTTGGCATATCCCAGCTGATACCTCTCACTCCAAGCTCTTTCAACTATGCAACCTCACTTACCACATGGTTCGAATCAAAAAATTCCCGCTTTGACAGGCAAAGATGACATCCGCTGCTCCTTGTGAATGTAAAGCTTGTCTAATAGAGAGGCATCCTCAATTAGACGGCTACTTATGCACCTCACTTCTGTTGCACAAAACAGGTGGACGAGTTTGCTGTTGTGGAAAAGTACATGTCTTATCAGTCTTCCTTTGCAAGATACCAAGAAAGAAAGCTCCATTTATCAGCCCTAAGAGGGACAAACCTATCCAAATAGATAACAAATGAGCAGCCAGCCCTGAGACAGAGAAAGTTCCGCTTATCATCCCTACGAGTGACAAATCTATCCGAATAGATAACAAACAAGCAGCCAAAACTGAGGGGGTCGCACAACGAATACCCAAGAAGAAGTTTTCTGTGAAGGACTACTCTTATTTACTTGAAGATAAGGAGTCACATTGATCTGAGATAAAACATCAGGTAAGGACTACTCTTATTTACTTGAAGATAAGGAGTCGCATTGATCTGAGATAAAACATCAGGTAACAACTTCTCATTGTATTTTCCATATATTCCAACTTATGGCATATGCACTTCATTACTTTCAACAGCTGTTGCAGGTAACAATCTTTCAACAGCTATAGGTTGTTAACAACCTTTCAACAGCTGCAAGTAACTTTTTGAATGTTTAGAAACATGCAGTTCATTAATTTCCACAACTTAGCATGCATCATGCCTTGAAAGCAACATTCCAATATATGCTTTGTCTGCAGGTACAACATGGCACGGCCAACAAAAGTTGTGAAGGGAAAAAACAATGTGAAAACCAAAAGCAAGACATCCACTCCTAAAATCGCTTCCAACCCATCCTTTAAAGTATCCTCACGAGTAGAAGCTAGGAGAACAAAGAAGAGGTCCAGAAAGGTTGCAAATCAAAAACCCCCACTTGCCCTGCAAGCCAAACCAAAATTCCCAAAACCAAAAGCTCTGGAGACACAGATTCAGCAGCCTATTCTCGAGAATCCAACCACCACAACTAAAAGAAACGCAATCAAAAGACATGGACTGAAGAGGATATGGCTAAAGCCCTCAAGGCACGAGAGGACAGTCTATCATTGGAGAAATGACGATGCAATTTGGCATGAGCAAAACAGCAATCGCAAATTGGGAAGAGGGAAGGACTCTTAAAAAGAAAAAGGGGCCAACGACAATACTAACTACAGAAGAGGAGGAGGCTTTATTACAATGGATCTTTTTGAAATGTGATTCTGGGCATGGCGTATCGATACTAGATGTGAAGCTAAAAGTTGTTGAAATCTGCCAGATCAGACACACACTCTTTTCAAATGGCATTCCCAGCAAAAGTTGGTTGGACGCATTTCGTAAAAGACACCCAAAATTGGTATTCAGAGTTTCAGAGAGTTTGGATCAATCTAGGGCAACCCGATTCAGGCCGGAGATAGTGAGATCCTTGCATGATAACCTCAACAAGTTATATCAAGCACACAAATATCCCCCCTCCAACATTTGGAATGCTGATGAGACGGGCTTTCAAGGTTCAAGAGACAAAGGTATGAAGGTGTTGGCAAGAAAAGGAGCGAAGGCAATTTATGGCATCACATGCGACTCTCGTGAGTGGATGAAGGTTTTGTGTTGCGTTAATGCTGCGGGACATACAATTCCTTCATTCTACATATTTAAAGGCAGCAGAATCACTAGCAACTACATTCAAAACTGTGAAGAAGGTGCAGCCATGGCTGTGCATAGAAAGGCATGGATGACAGGCGAACTCTTTCAAGCTTGGCTGGACCACTTTGACAAAGCAATAACTACACACTATGGAAAGGAGAGTCGGCATCTTCTCATTCTAGACGGTCATGGCAGCCACGTCTCTCTTGATGTGGTGGCAAAGGCAGATGCATCAGGTATTGATATCATTACCCTGCCAGCTCACACATCACACAAACTTCAACCACTAGATGTATCAGTGTTTAAACCTTTGAAAGCTCAATTTAGAAAAGAAAGAGACATCTAGCACTTAAGGACTTCTTCAAGGCAAGCTAGCAAGATCGAGCTAGCTACTATTGTTGCCAAAGCCATACACTCATCTTTCACAAAAAACAATATCAAAGCTGGATTTAAGGCCACGGGGATTTGGCCTCTTGATCCTTGTGCTGTGAAATTTGAAAATATGCCGTGTAATCACATGAACATAGTGGAAGAGGAAGAAACCACTGCTACAGAGGACATTGATTCTCAGGTCCCAGCCACGCCATTTGCAGTAAATGAAGAAGATGAAGCTATTTTGGCATTGAGATCTATGGCAACTCAAGCAGATCAAGACTTCTTCACAACATGTGGAGGAGTAGAAATGCACGGAATCAACTCCCAAAGCATCTCGAAGGGAGTGGGAAGCCCAACAACTTATTTTTGAAAATAGGTTACGATCAGTACTTCATGAGCAAGGATCTATAGCAGGTTTGTACTACAGGCCCTTGCATGTCGACACACCTTACCATGCCCTTGCTCGAAGACGACGATTGGAAAAAATGAGAATCCAAAAACGTAGCCAGAAATGAGACAGAGAAGTCCTTCCCTGTTAACAGGACTTTGATTTCAAAGTTATTTTGCCTACCAACTTCGTATCCTCCCCTCCTTAGCGCAGTGTACCTGCATTGTTTTCACACACATCTTTTTGCAGGAATATCTTTTGAATCTTTTTGCCGAACAGTTGTAAATTTTTAGACTATCTTAATATCTTGTTTCCCTTTTTGATCCCTTGAATCCAAAGGCACAAGAGTTTCATTGTTATAAGTTTCATGTGTATCAACTACAAGAACAATGTTTCAAGTTCATTTCTTCTCCATTGTTTCCTAAGAGTGTACATATAATGTTCAAATCTTACTTTTAGAAGATTTCATATTATCTGATGCAGTAAACAGCAAACAGTTTCACATTATAAATCAACACTAAGCGCTGTCATAATTACTGAGTGAGGATGAAAGACCCTCACCCTATTGAGGAGCATTCCTATTCATGCCCTTCAGTCACATCCATCGCCAACGCCATACGTCCACCACCATCCCTTAGTAACCTGCAAGAATCGAAATACATATATGAATACACATTAGATTTCAATCTACGAAAACAGGTAGAAGACTAGCCTGTTGTTGTTGGTTGTAATCATGGGCGTTGCTCTTTTGGGACGTAGCCGTATAAGAGCTTGTGGATGTACTGCAGAAGAAGGCCACGCTTAGCTGCCCCCAACGCTGCTGCCTCGAATAACCCCCTCGCATGCTGCATTCCATTGCATTGTTGCATTCGGTGACATGTTGCTTACATACTAATAAAAGCAAGTATAAACTGCGTGCACCAGAAGGTGTGAGCCACAGCGAGGAGATGGAAGAGGATGCGTGAGCCAGAGCGTGCCCCAGAAAGCGTACAAGCTGGTGAGAAAATGCAGGAGGAGCCGAGGAGCGAGGTGTTGGCTACTGAATGGGTTATTGCAGATTGGGGATAGACTCGCTTAACATTAGTTTTTATCCTTCCTTTGGGTATCCTGCACACCAAGATTAGGGGTAGGTGAGTATCCTTACTGAAGCCCTTTTTTTTTCCATAGAATTTGGAAAAACCCTCCCCACACTCCTCAAAACATGGTGCCACATCATCATTCCACTTCCATTTGTTGAGGGAGGTCTGGCGACTTTAGTGAAATCCTTCCCCATCAAAAATTCCAACATTTGATGCATCAAATCTCCCCCCAAAGTTAGGTGTACCCTTACTGGACCCTCTACCCTAGTCACAAAAATGTGCACATTTGTGTAGCGTGAAAACAGGCCCTCACCCCATGAGCACAATTTTTCAAGCATGGGGTGGATTTGGGCTCCTCACCCCATGAGCACAAATTTTCAAGCAATCAAATCCCTCAAATAAAGGGCCATCACATCCTCATGAAAATGTCCCACTTCTCACAAAAATGTGCACATTTGCACAACAGTTAAAGAGACCCAAGTGGCAAGGATGCCCACCGATGCACATGCATTCGAGTCTGGCTGTATTGCCAATTTGTCAGTCTGATTGACAGTACCAGTACACAGTCTTTTTCTTTTCCCAAAGAAAGTGTATTAAATTAAAAAGGGTGAAACTTAAAAGCACGGTTGTAAGAGCCTGGTCACATGTGCGCAGGAGCCTGCTCATCAGCCGGTTACCAATAGGTAAAACTAGAGAGAGAGTGTTAAATCACATCAATTTAATTCTATCGAAAGCTGTCCAGATTCTCTCGTGAACACCAGGATTGCCCCGTAAACACCAAGATTCTCCATTTTACAGAGCAGCCGCCCTGCTGGTTCAACAATTACCTTTTTCAACCCTCGCTTGAGGCAGTTGAGCAGCGATTTGCAGCCAATGATGGCATGTCGCATCAACCGGATGTCCTGGCTGCAGATCTAATGAGCAGGCCTACGCGACCAGGCTCTAACTTTGTCTTCTCTCTACTGTTAATATAATTCTCATTGCTTTGTTGAAAAGAAAAAGGAAGACAAGGTCCAAGGGCTAGGTCGCATATGCTCACAGCTTTAAGCTAAAATGCCAACTTGTTAAAAAAAACCGGTTGTGTGGGTGGATTGGAAATCATCATGGACATTTAATATCAGGATATGACATTGGCGTGACTAGTTTAGAGCAGTTTCCTTGCCCATAAGAGCCCCGTTCCATCGAGCGACATAAGGGTGGGGAGGAAGAGACGTTTTCATGCTCTATAAGCTCGTTTTTTTATAACGTTGAACGCAAACAAGAGCCTTGTGCCTACAATTGTGTAACCTATCCTCTAATCTAGTTTCGATAACACCATAGAAATGGGTTTCCTGCCCAACGCCTGCTCTAAAAAGCGCACAACAAGACAAAGAAGCTTGCTTTTTAAGGTTGATTGTGACATGTATAGAGAGAACAACCAGTTGAGGGTTACCGGGCTGGACGTAGGAAAACAGTCTCATGAGACCTAGCCCCACCAAGAGGGGTTAGGCAGTCGAGGAAGAGGTGAACCGTGAAGGATAAGGGAAAAAGAAAACAACAAGGGGGAAAGGGGAAAACAACATTACATAGATGGAGAGATCGTGAGGATTCTTTGAGGGGAATAAAGTTTAAAAATAGTTTTTTTTAGAAAACAAATAAATTATATTAAAAAAGAGAAAAGGGGAAATTACAAGGCCTCAAAGGCAAGGAAAGAGGCTGTCCCAGAAGAAGAGCTAGAGTTGGAAACAAGCTTCGGCCATTAAGACCCTTTCTCTAGAGTAAAAGGAAAGAAGTTTGTCTCTCCAACAGTTATACGAGAGGGATCTCTGACTAAAGTACAAGGTAGCATTAGATACATCTTTGATAGAGTGAGTAGAGAATTATCTAGAAATTTTATTTCAGATAGGAATGAAAATGAAGCCTTAGACTCGGTTCCAGTGTACAGAGCTTCCAATCTTTGAATCCAAGCAATGAGCATACCAAATGAATGCATTTCTCCATAGATTCCGAAGAGGGATATCTAGATGAGCACATTCTCTAAGAAACAATTCCAAATATGAGAAGGGTTGTGGGTGGAAGATAGCACAAGCCCTGGTTAGAAACTGCAGTAGTGGCTTCAGCTTTAGGCACAACAGGAATAGGTAGATGGCATCTTCTTGCTGGCCACATCTGGGGCAAAGCTCCATTGTCAATGCTAGCTTTCATTGCTCTCTTGCCATACACCTTGATGGAGGACCACGAGCTGAGGAAAGAATTCTTAATTTGGATAGGGAAGCTCCAAATTTCTTTGCATCTGAAGATCCATGCCTTACTACTCTAGGAGACCTTCCATTTATGGTTGAGCTTAGCTTTCACATCAACATCAAATTTTGGAATGCAAGCCAGTTGTTTGATATGAGCTCTGCAAAAAGAAGTAGGGTGTTTCCCTTACAAGCAAAAGGGTTTTTGAAAACCTTAAAATCTTGTAGATGTTGAAGTCTACTGGTTAACTTTGCAAGACAGCTAGTAGACATATGAGATTTTTTAGAAATCTCAATAGGAGTGAGAAGTCTACTCTACACATGTAGGAAGTTTTAAAAGAGTTAAAGGCCACTGTTTTTTTTTTTAACAGAACATGAAATGTATTAAAGAGGAAAGAAAAAAATACGACTTAGCCTCACAGGTGGGGAGAGAGGCATCCCTTCAGAGTTTTAAAAAAACACTAAAGATCTAAACAGACATAAGCCATAAACAGGTGCTCTCGATAGTAGAATCTAAGCATAGGACCCTTCCATAGCTTCCATTTATGATTTCTTACATACAGGGGGCCATTGCCCACATCTTACATCTGGTTAATGCAAAATGTAGCAAGTTTCTTTAGCTGAATGACAAAAGGGATGGAGTTATCCTCAAATTTCTGCTTGAACATTGCTTTTGTCCTGTGCGTCCAACAAACCCAAAGCTAGGCCATTCTCCATAGGTTCCAGAGAGGAATATCCATTCTGATGAAATCCCCAACCAAAAGCTCTTAAGCTGAAAACTGTAATGCCCCTTACAACACAAAACCAGAGATAGAAGCTTGGATGAATTGGTTGGATACTACTCCACAAAGATGTGTTGGAGGTCTTCTGGAGAATTACATCTTCTACACTTGCCATCCCCAAAACCAGCTTTGAAAGCTCTCTGACCAGTCTAGATTCCTTGATGATGAATCAACCAAGCCAAAAAGCTATGTTTGATGGGGATTGCATAACTCCAAAAACATTTAAACATGTACACCATTTTCTTAGAGAACCACTGGAGACCCCAGTTCTTTTTCAGCTTCAACCTCAACTGCTCATCAAAGTCTGGAATGTAGGAGAACTTCTTGTAGGCCTTCCAAGCATGCAATTGCAAAGAAATTTCCTTCCCTTTGTTTAGTGTTTGCATTGGCTTGCAGATGCTTCAGCTCATCCAACCTGCAAACAATATCTTCAAGACAACCAGAGGAGATATCGAAGTAGTTAGTGATTTGGTTAGATGTTAGCCAAGAGCCATTGCTCTGTAGATCCCCCCATGTTCTGATTCCTACCTTGAAACACTTGTGGGCTTTGATTGTCATAATTTTACCAAGCTTATGGGCAGCCCACCCCAACCAAATAGAGTCTTGAGAAAACATAGAGCAGTCAGCCAGAAAAGACTTAGGGAAGTGGAAACCTTCTCTGATGTGGAACTAAACATTCCACATTCTTACATTGAGTTGGGAGCCTACGGGTTTGATTTTCCATCCAATAGAGATCACATCCCAGAGAGAGAGAGAGATTACTCCAAGCTTTGTATTCCTGCAAATTTTTTTTATAGGAATGTGTCTTTTAATCAAACATGCCCAAAAGTCTTCACTGTCTATGGCTCTGACTATCCATTTGCCTGCCATTTTGATTGCCATGTTGTTTATATTTAGAATGCCCACACCTCCCCTTGTTATGTGGAAGTAGCAAATCTTCCATGCAACTTTGGGAATTTTAGTGATGTCTTCAGAGCCTCCCGAGAGAAACCTTCTTGCCAGTGACACTGCCTGCTTGAGTTGGGTACAAGTGGGATTCCAGCATGAGAGAAAATAAATCAAAGAAGGAAGCAACCACTACAAAGGTCCTAGAAGACAAAGAAGGTTGATAAGCATGCCACATAAACACTTTCCTTCTAAATTGTCTAGGATCCATTCCCACCTTTGTTCCATAGTTATCTTGAATCCCATTGGGATCCCTAAGAGTATGAAGACTTGCCCATCTAGGATAACTCTGCAGCCTGCATCAATGACAGAGGAGGGAGAAGCACCATTTGAAGCCTTAAAACCAATCTTCTTATGGTTAATTTTTTGATCCACTAGCTTCACAAAATATAATTAGGCAATCCAAAAATGTCTCAACTGAATCATTATCTACATTAATGAGAGCATTGGTTCATCTGCAAACATTTGCAGACAGAGAGCCTTTGAGGACCCAACAATCTTAATACCTTTTAGCTTACCTTCTTGTATCCTTTTCTTTACCAGCCAGCCCAATGCATCTGAGGAAATAGCAAACAAGAGTGGTGCTAGGGGATAGGCCTATCTGATAGACCTCATCATAGTACATCAGTTAACTCCCCATTCACAGATACTCTGGCCAAGGCATTTCCAAATAAAACATGCACAAACCTGATGAATTTTTTGCCCAACCCCATATCAAACAATGCCTGCATAATAAAATCCACTCCATTCTATCATAAGCTTTGTCAAAATCAACTTTGAAGAAGTAAAAATATTGATCATTTTCCAAGGCATGTTCCATCCCTTCCCAAAGGGTGATTATAGCATCCAATATAAACCTACCTTTTATAAACCCTTTTAACTCTTGCAATATAAAACTATTCATAAGGGGACTAAGTCTCCTAGCAAGGACAAAGCAAACACCTTGTTGAAGCCCATTGTTGCCATTTAACTTCTTTGAATACCATAAACAAGGAAGAAGGACCTGCATCTTTCATACAAAGTAGAGCTTCCTTATTGATCTTTTGGAATCTGGATATCAACCTCTAGAGGATAGCTAGGTTCTGTAACCTTTGACTGCGAGTAAGCTTCATTCATGGACAACCAAATTTGCCAAACGTATGAGTCTCTCCACAAGTTCCATAAAGCTACATCAAGGCCTCTTGTGGTACCAATCAGAAAATCCCTGGTAGTTAGTGATGTGGGTAATATGGTTGGGGCCCTCGACTGAATGACCTGAAGACTCTTATGCTTGCACGTGCAATAAAAAAAGAGGTGTTTCACTGATTCTTCATGTTTTTTACATCTTGGACGGAGACCAGGAACCTTTAATATTCTTTTAGCCTTAGCCCCAACCCAAAGAGCCTTATGGAGTATGAGCCAAAGTAGAAAGCTGACTTTGATGGCTTGTGGAAAGGTCCATATGCAAACGAACATGTATTTCCATTGTTTCCTGCTCCAATTGAGTCCCCACCTTTGGTTAAGCTTCCTTTTGAGTAGCTCAAGGATCTCTCCTTTCAGCATTGTATTGGGTGTAGATTTAGTGGCATGTGCCTTTGAGTGTCAAAGCTTGAGGGAAAGCTTTGGTGCTGACATAAACTCAGTCCAATAGTTTTGATATCCTCAGCATTAGGCGTGGATAAATCATAATGAACCATCAAGGTGTTAACAGTCATCCATTGTCCTTCTTTATAGGCATCTTTCTGAGCCTTGACTCCTTTCTTGAAAGTTGCATGGGCTTTCCTTGAGAGCTTCCAATGGCATTTGTGAGCCATCTATCCTATCCATAGGGAATCTTGTAACATGAAATGGAAATTACAAGAGATGAGGGGAGAGAGAGTATTTGCTTGTTTTACCACTTCCCAAGAGTGCCACATCTTCTTGATGAGATAAGATCCTTTAAATTTAATGGACAAAGGAGTACATATAACATCTCTGAGACTGAATCCTTGCCAAGAGGGATAGCACTGCTAAGTAAATGTGTTAACTTGTTTTTTAATCAAGCATGCCTAGTAATCCTCAGAATCGACTGCTCTTTCTATCCATTTGGCAGCCAGCTTGTGAGACTTCGTGGTGATATTTAGTATTCATAATCCTCCATGATGTTTAGGCAGAGAACAAGTGCAGCTGACCTTTTCCATTTTATTGAAGGCATATGTTCCTCCCCACAAGAATCTTCTTGACAGTTGAATACTCTTGTTTAACTGTGATTGAGTCAGTTTCCAACAACAAAGGAAGTATATTTGTGAGGACAGGAGGTAATGATTGAGTAAAAATATTCTTGAAGAGAGAGATCCCTACATAGCTTGCCAACCATATAGTTTTTTTTTTAAATTTTCAAATATGCATTCAAACCTCTAACTAAAAGTGATCCTGAACCCCATTGGAATCCCCAGCAACCTAAATAATTCCCCATCTTTTATCTCCTTACACCCTGCAACAATTACAAATTCAGGAGTGGAATCATCACTACGTTTATATCCTGTTTTCTGGTGGTTTATGACCGATCCATTGGCAAGGCAGAATGTATTGAGGCAATCTTAGAAAGAATGTATGGATTGCAGATCATTATCCATAAGGGAGTTATTATCATCAGGAAACTATTGCAGACAAAGTTGAGTTGGAGAGTTGGAGCAGCCCTGTCTTATAGAGCAAGTGAGGCAAATATTCTTAGTGAGGTGACCATTGATATCAATTATCCCTTAGAGGGGGCATAAAGTCTTTAGCTTTTTTTGTTCTTGAGAAGGTCAAACATCTATTTGGTTTGTTTATCCACTTTGCCTACCCAAAAGGTTCTAGTCCAAGCAAGGGCACTACTTGCTAGTAGGAGCTCTTCCTGCCTAAGGTCCTCCTTTAGGGAGATTATTTTTGTGGAGGGAGTGTTGTCTAAGCGAAGGGATTTCTCAACCTGAGAGATCCTTTCCATAATCATCACCCTTCTCTGGTTTCTTGCTTCTCTAGCTTTGGCTTTAACAGAGATCTCACAGGCAGAGTTGTAGCATTATCTTAGGATTTGAAAGAAGAGACATGCCTTTCAAAGCAGCCTCTGAATATACTTTTAATTTTATCTTGAACCACCTCAACTTAAAAAGAGACTTGTCTACATGAGGCCAACCAACTTTATAGCATTAGGAGAAATATGAACCTTGCATGGGCCTTGTAAGGAATCCTAATTTTTAGGGATTAAGGCTAATGGTGTGTAGGGTTAAGGGGACAAGGGCATTCAAGAAGCTAGTTTTGAGTAGGCTTTTCTAGCCTTTTTTTTAGACACATGTAGGATGTGGACCTAAGAGGTCACCTTCTCTCTCTAGCTTTTTGAAAGTGAAGGGAGTAAAGAGGTGTGGCCACATCATCAAAAACGTGGATCACTAAGAGCCAAAATTTGACTTTTTTTAAAAAAGAGTTATTTTTACTTATTTTTGACTTAAAACTCCCCCCCAACATATATCCATATCAAAAAAGTATTTTTTGACATTTTTTTAAACTTACAAGCACTAAAAGTCCAATTTTTCAAAAAAAAAACTCCCCCCAAAAAAAAAAACCTTTCTTCTCTCTTCCTCCTCCCTCCTTTCTCCCTCTCCTCTCCCTCCCTACCCCTTCTCTCCTCCTCCTCCCCTCTCTCCCTCTCTCCCAGTGTCCCCTTCTCTCCTCCCATGTTCCTCCCTCTCCCTCCCTGCCCCCTTCTCTCCTCCTTCTCCACTCTCTCTCTCTCTCTCTCCCCCACTACCCCCTTGTCTTCTCCCATGTTCCTCTCTCTCCCTCCCCCCTCTCTCTTTTCATCCTTTGCTTCCTCATGCAACAACTACCATGGTGCTCAAGGACATCACAAATCGTATGCATACATATTTGCTTGTTCGCAACGTTTGCATCGAAGGCCGCACGTGAGGGTGAGCAGAGGTCATCCCAGGAACGTCGTAGCATCGGTGATATGAATGTTGACGATTCTTCAATATCTTGCCAATACCATCACATATTTGAATAAAACACCCCTTTATGCAAGGTAACAATATACTTCTTACTTTTGATTGTGTTCTTCTTATCATAAACTTTGAAGTCTAAGGTGTTGCCTCTACTTGTTTTGTAGTGCTTGGCACAAAGGTTGCTTTTATGCACAAATAGTGAAAGGCTGCAGGTTAGAGAGGCCAAGTGTCACCACTTTTCCTCTAAAACAGTCTTCTTTGTTACATCTTGCAGGTAGGTGCTTCAAATCCATGCTTATTAGGGGTGGTAGTCTCATCCTAATGTATATTTTTATATTGTTTATTCCCAGCTAGATAGAAATACTTGCAAATTTGTACAACATATACTTAACAAGTGTCTTCATTATATAGCTTGCAAATGTTGAATTCATACATGTTTTTGTTACAAGGTGACCTCTTGCTATGCTAGTTGAGTGGCGTTGTTTGCAAGAACGGCTCAAGGAACTGGCATAACATGAAGCTTTTACGGTGGCACAAAGCTCTCCTCAGCGGCAATGTGGCTCCCACTACACCAAAAATCATTATGCTGACATGAACAGATCCCTAGTAGGACAATGCAAAAACTTTTCATTAGCAGCAATACACTCTTTCCTAACATGAGGGAACTACTACCAAAGATATTTTTATGTGATAGGTCACCCTAGGAGCATACCATGTCATGGAATGGATGTAAGAACTATGACCACACTACTCCTTGTAAAGTGTTCACAGATGTATGTTTATCAAAGTTAATGAGAAGAAATTTGGACTTTTTTGTTTGTTGATGTTTAAGAGCACTCTAGGTCTACCATATTTTAGATTGTTTGATAAGTTAAATAAAATTTGTAGTCATTTAAAGTGTAAGTTTGTTTTTGTTTGGTAAGATTGTACATGAGAAGACATAATAAAGTATAAGAGATCTTGACGGAATAAGCCTCGATTAGATTCCTACCATGCACTTGTGACACCAGACCTCTCCTTGAACCTTTTGATTTCTATCATTGTGGGAAGTCTAAGGGTGGTCTATTTTCAAATTTTTAGCAATAACTTTTTTTTAAAGGAAATTTTGGTTATTTTAAAGTTTGTACACAGTCTAGGAGTTCATTCTGATTGTTTTCCTTCAGTTTCAATTTTTGATCGAGGGCACTCCTTGGAAGCCACTTTTGAAGGTGTTAGGGTGAGATTTTGAGAAAGTTTTGTATGTAGGAAATGCAGTTCTTAACACAATTAAAAACATTGGTTCTCTGAGTATTTTCAGATTCCATGGTTTTAATGCCCGTTCGAGCCCGTAGATTAAGGAAAAAGTAAGAAATGTCTGTTTTACATCATTTTTTAAGAAATTGCCAACTTGCATATTGATTTTTGGAAAATCCGAGTAGGATATGATTTTTTTGCATCACACGATAGTCGTAGAGCGCGATGAGATGAACAAATTTATGTGAGACAAGCCCAGACAGATTCAGAGCCAATTGAACACTAGAAGCTCTTGAAAACTTACCACTTGAATTATGACCATGCATAAAAATAAAGCCTGTACTTGTCATTTTAGGGCCCCAGGGACCCTCAACATGAGGGGCCACAAGGGCGCGCAAATCAGCCATCCAAAATTTTTGGATGGCTGATTTGCGCGCCCTTGTGGCCCCTCATGTTGAGGGTCCCTGGGGCCCTAAAATGACAAGTACAGGCTTTATTTTTATGCATGGCCATGAGATAGAATTGGGCAAATTGATGTATTCATAGCAAACTCCCCCCCCCCCCCACAATGGCAAATAGCTAAACATTTTATCATGCCATGCATAAAAATAACTCTTGTACTTGTCATTTTAGGGCCCCAGGGACCCTCAACATGAGGGGCCACAAGGGCGCGCAAATCAGCCATCCAAAATTTTTGGATGGCTGATTTGCGCGCCCTTGTGGCCCCTCATGTTGAGGGTCCCTGGGGCCCTAAAATGACAAGTACAAGAGTTATTTTTATGCATGGCATGATAAAATGTTTAGCTATTTGCCATTGTGGGGGGGGGGGGAGTTTGCTATGAATACATCAATTTGCCCAATTCTATCTCATGGCTATTGGGAAAATTGATGTATTCATAGCAAACTCCCCCCCCCCCCCCCCCCCCCCCCCAATGGCAAATAGCTAAACATTGTATCATGCCATGCATAAAAAAAAGCCTGTACTTGTCATTTTAGGGCCCCAGGGACCCTCAACATGAGGGGCCACAAGGGCGCGCAAATCAGCCATCCAAAATTTTTGGATGGCTGATTTGCGCGCCCTTGTGGCCCCTCATGTTGAGGGTCCCTGGGGCCCTAAAATGACAAGTACAGGCTTTCTTTTATGCATGGCATGATACAATGTTTAGCTATTTGCCATTGTTGGGGGGGGGGGAGTTTGCTATGAATAGATCAATTTGCCCAATTTTATCTCATGGCTATTGGGAAAATTGATGTATTCATAGCAAACTCCCCCCCCCCCCCCCCAATGGCAAATAGCTAAACATTGTATCATGCCATGCATAAAAAAAAGCCTGTACTTGTCATTTTAGGGCCCCAGGGACCCTCAACATGAGGGGCCACAAGGGCGCGCAAATCAGCCATCCAAAATTTTTGGATGGCTGATTTGCGCGCCCTTGTGGCCCCTCATGTTGAGGGTCCCTGGGGCCCTAAAATGACAAGTACATGCTTTTTTTGATGCATATCCATGAGATAGAATTGGGCAAATTGATGTATTCATAGCAAACTCCCCCCCCCCCCCCCCCACAATGGAAAATAGCTAAACATTGTATCATGCCATGCATAAAAATAAATCTTGTACTTGTCATTTTAGGGCCCCAGGGACCCTCAACATGAGGGGCCACAAGGGCGCACAAATCAGCCATCCAAAATTTGGCCACAAGGGCGCGCAAATCAGCCATCCAAAAATTTTGATGCATAGCCATGAGATAGAGTTGGGCAAATTGATGTATTCATAGCAAACTCCCCCCCCCCCCCACAATGGCAAATAGCTAAACATTATATCATGCCATGCATTAAAAAAAGCTTGTACTTGTCATTTAAGGGGCCCAAGGACCCTCAACAAGAGGGGACACAAGGGCGCGCAAACTGGCCATCCAAAATGCTTGTACTTGTCATTTTAGGGGCCCAAGGACCCTGGATGGCCAGTTTGCGCGCCCTTGTGGCCCCTCTTGTTGAGGGTCCCTGGGCCCCTAAAATGACAAGTACAAGCTTTTTTTAATGCATGTCCATGAGATAGAACTAGGCAGTTTAATGTGTTCATAGCAACCCCTCCCCCCCCCAAATGGCAGATACCTAAACCTTGTATCATGCTTATCAACCATTTTTTACTTCCTTGTGTCCATCCCCTGTTCTTGGAAATATCTTGGTCCCTATTTGTGCCTGGATGGGCATTCTACGCGCCGTTGTGGTCCCTCTTGTTGAGGGTCTCTGGGGCTTCAAAATGACAAATAGGAGCTTTGTTTTAATGTATGGCCATGAGATAGAGTTGTAGTGTTTGATGTCCGGAGTATTCACTATGTCAAATTTTCCTATATCATGTCCGTTCACCACAATGGATTGAAAGTAGCCCTTATAGGCCTTACCTACACATGTTTCTGTAACTTTACAAGAATATAAATTCCCTTCTGTTGAACACATGTGCTATGTTACATATACTTTAGTAAACTCGCAAGGTCAAAGGCCTCACAAATTTTGTGCACTCAGAACATTTAGCACTAGAAATCAACCAAACAAGGAGCCAATTTTTACTTCCTTGTGTTCACCTCGTGTTCTTGGAAATGTTTTGGTTAAGCCATTTCTTTGGTGTTTAAAACCACATGTGACCCCTATTGTTATAGTATCCGACCAAAGGTTTCTTGATTAGCAGTTATATAGGTTCGAGTGATACATATCTTCTATGTTAACAATGCATGTATCTATAATTTATGTTTACACTTTCTCTATCCAAATGAGCTACATAGTAAAAATCAAATCCGCAATTCAACAATTAAGTTCACAAGGTGATAGATATTGGTATGATCTTTAACAATACCAAATAAATAGCTACCAATAGCGAATGAATAGGGATATTTAAGAAGGTTTGATACCAAAAACTTGTCAACACTACTCAAAAAGGTGGAAACTCAAAGGCTTTATAATATATATGATGAAACAAGAATCAATAATAATTCACCCCTATATATCTACACCTCCATCTCAAGTTGTCATTTCTCTAAGTCAAGCTTGGCATAGGAATAGTATGGAAACAATAACATTTTGGAAAGCAAGAATTTAGCTTTCTCAACTTTTGAAATGTTGCTATTGATATATATTCAACATCCCCAAATGAGGACATCTTGACAAAGGTTATGATCCACTTAATAAGAATAACCATTAGTGATTAAACTGAAATCAAAATATTGCATGAATTTCTTCATGGTGGAATGATTAAGACTTGAAACTTCAAACATCTTACAGACAAATCAGAATATCCAAAAAAATCAACAATATTTCTCAAATCTGTATGAAACTCCAGTAATCTAAATAAAATACTCTCACTCAGTGCGACACCATTTAACAAAAAGAAATATTTATATTGCATTTATAGAGGAATCCAGCCTCATAAAAATAATTACAAATGGAGACAATGTTGTTGCTGTTAGGCTTCTCTTACAAGTATTTGTCTTTCTCATCTAGAGATTCATATACAAGAGTATTTGTGTGTCTATGACACTAGGGAAGATAGTAGTACTATAGGGATGGCTTTTCTAAGAGCTCCTAGAGAGTACCTATTGGTTCAAGATTCTACAAAAATCCTACTATTCTTATCAAAATCTTTTAATACGGTAGTGAAAGGTTCCTCACAGAACAAAAATAGGGTGATTTCCATCTCTGCACATGGTTGCTTGCTCATGTCCTCTCAAAACAAGTTGACTCTGTAAGTAAACAACAGATTATGTGAGCACAAAGTTATAAAGTACAAAATGATATCATTCTAATAATCTAATGACAACTATACAAAGAATAAATTATAAGAAAAATCTTTGATGACTCTCCATAGATAACACAACTTACTTACATTGTGAAACTCAATCACATGCTACAAAACTATAGATGGCGCACCAAAGCCATCAACAAAATAGCACCACCCAATGTTATGAGGTGTGAAGCCTAAACATTGAAAGCCATAAAGAGGTTAATTCCCTCCAGCATGATAAACTTAAATATGGAGATGATCTTAAGCTCTGAATGTAAGCTACAAGGGTAGTTTTCTCACCATTCTATCTTTATGTTGGAGATGAATCCTTGCAATGCCCATGCACTATTCACACCTCCTGTTCTTGTGGTATGCAAGTCATGTGAGTTGATGCTTTTTCCACCTTCGGGAGTAGAGGTTTCCATGTAGTGCGAGTGAATGAAAGTAGAAGGAGGAGAATCTTGTTTCATGCTGTAATGGAGGTGAGAGAAGGGAGAGGAGCTAGCTTGGTGTAGAACTATGTGGTGGGCAAGGGGAAGAGATGGGAAAGAAGCTTGCTTGGTGCTACAATGGAGATGGGAGAAAGCTAGTAGAGAGATAATGTTGGACTATAGGGGGTGCATGTGGTTGTTACAGCCATGGAGAGCTTGGAAAAGGGTTTGTAGAGAGAGAAAATCACTTTTAGCTATAGAATAGGTTTGGAAAGACTTTGGAGGGTGGAAAATGATGTTTTGAAATTTTTTGAAAAAATTTAATTTTTTAGAATTTTTTAGTGCACGTTTTTGACTTTTGGAGGTCAAAAATACTTTTTTGACCATGAAATAGGTTAGGGGACCTTTTAAGGAGGGAAAACTTGAAATTTGAAATTTTTTGAAATTTTGAAATTTTGAAATTTTTAGTGTATTTTTAAATCCGGACCAAAAAGTGGGGGAAAAAAGGTCAAAGTGGTCCCCCCCCCCTCCCTTTCCCCTAGCCACCTCCCTTACCTTCTCACTAGGTAAGAGGCCATTAAGAGGTGTAAGGCTACCTTGTCCCCCTACTTTTTTGAGGGTATAGAGTCTGTCCACCACCCTCTTCCTATTGGCTGGCCTCTAATTAACCTTAATCCCAAAGGGCCCCTAGAGGGTTCATATTTTTCCTAATGGTCAAATTCACTTCTGTCTAGATCAATGATAAGGGGAAAATGATCAGAAATCATAGTAGAGTTATGAACCTTACTGATTAGTTGCCAGTGCTCAAGTATAAAATCAACAGACAGGTATTTCCTATCTAGTTTTTTTGCCCTATAACAAGAACCAATATGTTTGTTAGACCAAGTAGGACCAGATTCTTTGCTAATATCTATCAAGCTGAGAGACCTTTTGAGTTCTTCCCATAGATTTTATGTTCCACTGATGACCTGTCCCTTCAATTGCCATCTATCATGATTATTTCTACCATATTGAAGTCACCAACAATCAACACTAGACCTGAAACATCATTCAATTTTGACCATGCTCTACATTTATCAGTGATTGAATTAGAAGCATATATACTACTAGTGTAATAACAACCAATTGATGCGAAGGGGATTTGTAACATCTTGTTACATAACATGCATACCTGGTTGATAATCCAACTGTTGTATACTTTTATTTTGTACAGACAGATAATGTCAGCAAACAGATTGCTATCTTGGAGCCATCCCTTATTATACATGTCCTTAACAAGGTCAAAGAGACCCTTGCAATTGTATCTCATGACTTTCAACTTGGGGCATTTCATTTTTTGGATGTTTTGGATGGTTCAAGTTGAGACACAATGACTCTGTTGGGATCTATATTCTTCTCCTTCTTCCTTTTGGTTTGTTGATGAGGTAGAGACTCTTCCTCACCTTGAGTCATGATATCCACAGAGGTTTGTGGAGAATTTCCCAACTCATTCTTGAGCTCATCATCTTTTTCTTGAAGTTGTTGAAAGAAGATTATATCCTCTTCAACTTGTTTAGCTTCTTTTTGGGTACAAGGAACCTAATTTCATCCTTTTCTAAGGAGGAGTTAGTTGCTCCTCTGGTTTGTGAGAAGGGGCTTTCAGGAGCTTTTAGGTTGTCATCATGATGATGGTCCTTTGAGGGAGGGGTTTGACTTCTGCTCTTTGATGGAGATGAATCAGGTGCAGTTGCATCTTGGGGACTGCCATTTTTAGTGAAGTCATAACCATAATCAAAAGGATCAAAGACAACTTCAAGTAATGGGGAAAATCTATTTTTCACTTTGTATTGACTTTGTCTCTGATTCTTTCCTCTCCCTCGTTGTTTCCTATTGACATGCTGAAAGCGGCCTTTGGTCTTCTCAGAGGGGTTTGATAAGTAGGAGTCACAGGTTGCAATGCTGGACAATTCTTTACCAGATGACCTTGTTGCATGAAATGGTAGCATGCACTAGGAAGATTTTTGTATAATACTTTCTAAGTATGAAGCAGATCACCTTTAGAATTTTTCAAGGGAATTTCTTGTTTGAGTCTTGGCTCATATCCACCTCTATAAGAAGATGAGGATCCCATTTGGGATTAAATCCTCCTCTGGCCTTTTGACCAATGACTCGGTCTAGTTTTCTTCCTACAGCTTCCAACCAAGGGTAGTAATCCACTGGATAATCCACAAAGTCTACCCAAAGGGGCACTTTGAAGGGATTTCTCCCTTTGGATTGAACCCTTTATACCATCTAAAAAAAGACTGGGGGGTGTTCATGATTATCCACTGAGTGTGCCCTATCACTTGAAGAGCCATTTCAGCCTTTTCAAAGAAGAACAAATAGTAGTTGTTAGGTAAGTATTGAACTTGACTAACTCTCTAGTTTTGATTAATCTAGTTTTGATTGATCCACTTCTTTAGAGTTTCCAACAAAGGACGGGGACCATGGTAGAGACCTATGAGGACTTTGTCTTGAAGTTGTTGTTGCTGCCAAGCTTCAAGAGTGTCAAAAGGGATAATAAAAGCTTCACCAGAGATATTCTCTTCCCCTGCATCTTCTATAGGTATAGGGTTTCCTCCCCTAGGACTGCTAGGGTCATTAATAGATGGGGGCAAGGTACTCTTAGCAGGATTACTAAAGTCAATGTTAGGGTTTCTAGTTCCAATTACATTCTCTTTGTCATTAGGGGCAACATTAGCCCCTTGTTGAGCAAGAACATTTTCCATGTTTTTCCATACATTGGAAATGGTGAAGTTATGGAGGGTATTACCTGGGATATTGTATTTCCTTTCATGGTTGTCATGCTCTTTAATTTCCTAGGCCAAAGTCGCCATAATCTGCGGCACTGCCCCTATTCATGTTTACAATTTAGGCAAAGGTGGGAGATGCCACGATTTTGCGTTGAGTCCCAATCGTATGGCTTCCATTTTGCACAGTGCTGGGCTGCAACATCGAGGTTGAGAAAGATCGGACTGCTTGCTTTGGTACTAGATTCTATTGTCGAATCATAGATAAGGAGGTAGGATTAGGTTGTTGAAGGCTGGAGATAAGCCCAAGCTGTTTGATGGGATGGTTGTAGGCTGGGGGTTAAGCTCAATAGAGACTCTAAGGTTTTCATGTCTATTGATCCTCAAGAAGAAATCGGGACAGGCAGATGGTCCTATGTAATCCCATCATGCAGGGCATTGTGAAGGGACATGCCCCCTAGGGGGGGGTGAGGGAAGCGTAACTCAATATTTACTACTGCTTCACCTCATAGCAGTGATGGGGTTCAAGTTCCACACTGGGGGGATAGGCGAATTGTACAACACCTTAGTGAGCTCGACATGCATCACTCAGTACCGCCTTGTTATACAACTCCCCAGTCTTGGACGGAGGTCCTGACGTTGACTACTCATGAGCGTTTTAGCAAAAAGCTGTGAATGCAACATAAAAGCACTTGACTTGGTAAGCGTTCACATTCTTTAAAAAGTGCAACGCATGTTGGAAAAAACATGTACTCTACTTGGTCAAAGCTGGCCTCTTTGTCAGGCCCTTGTATAATTATTGGTGATTTCAATATGGTTAAAAACTTAAATGACAGGTGGAAGAATTTGGGGCAAGTGATAGGTGGTACTAAAGAAAAAAGATGGGACCGTCTCTTGCTTGGTCTTAATCTATTGGATATTTTAGAAGCAACTGGTCTGACTTGGAACAACAAACAAAATGGAGGAAATTTTAGAGGATCTAGGTTGGATAGGATATACATGAGCTCTGATCTCTTGCAGGAATATTGGTAGGTAAGCTGCCACAAGGACACCTCCCTTCTGCTCTCATTGGTGGTTGATCTTCAAAAGGAGGAACTCTTTACAACTATGGTTGGCCCCCATGGATCAAACCTTGCTCTCTCTTCAAGTTATTAAAGATAAACTTTCTAATAGATTTACTCTGATTTCAATTCTTTTTCCTCTCCTTTTAAGGCTTGGGGCTATGCTGTTAAAGAGGCTCAAAAGTATATAACTAGTTGTAGGAGAAAGGCTAAAGACATAATGTATAGCAGAAGAATGATGATTATAAATCAGATATAAGATCTAAAAACAGGCTTTGATCCCAATGATCCTCCTTCTCCCTCACGTATTGAGCTCAAATCCAAGCTGAGAAAGGAAGAGCTTCTAGTTGCAAAAGCCTCCATCTTGTGGAGTAGGGAATTCTGGGCAGGAAAATTTGATAAACCGAATAAACATATGTTCAATTTACTCAAGAAAAATAAAATCAAAGACTTTATTCCCTTTTTGAAGGATAAGGAAGGAAACACTCTGACCTCTCATATAGAAAATATGAAGGTTGCTAAAGATTACTAGTCTGCTATATTCTCTCTCCCTCCCTCTAGAGGGGCTGATCTCAATAATGGGAGAGCATAAATTACCAGGATTAGGAAAAAAAGTGTTCCTGAGCACATGGATAAACTGTTGGATCAAGCTCTCATTGATGGGGAGATTTTGGATTCAATATCCGCTTTGTCTAAAGGTAAAACTCCTAGATTGGATGGACTACCCCAATGAATTCTTTCAAGAACTTAAAGAAAATCTTGCCCCTTATATCCTAGTCATTTGGAGAGAGTCTTGGAGAATAGGAGCTCTTCCTATGTCTATGAACATTGAAGTTATAAAGCTTATCCACAAAAGGGGGGATAAGAAGGATCTAGGGAATTGGAGACCCATCCCTTGTCTGAATTCTATCTATAAGGTCTTTTGCCTTGACCCTTGCTCGAAGGTTAAGTCCCTTAATGAACCAGATTATCTTACCTAAACAAAAGGGCTTCATTACGGGGAGCTACATCCTTGATGCCATCATTACACTCTGGGAAGCTATGGACTATGCCCAAGAAAGTGAGCACAATTTTATTTTCTTCAAAATTGACTTTGACAAAGCCTATGATAGGATAGAGTGGGATTTCATATTCCAATCTCTCTTTGACATTGGATTTGGCAGAACATTCATTAAATTTATTCAAGTCCTTTTTAGCAATGAATATGCTAGAATCTCTATCAATGGTGAACTTACTGACGTGTTTCCTCTAAAAAGGTCAATTAGATATGGATGTCCCATTGCTCCTCTCCTCTATGCTATATGTTCATATGCTCTTGGTTGGTTGATTCAGGATTCAGTTTTCAAAGGCCTCATCAAGGGCATCAAGATTCCTTGCTGTGAAAAAGACGTAGTTCTGCAGCAATTTGTTGATGACACTAATTTAGTTCTGACCAATGACACTCAATCTGTTGAGCAATTCTAGCATTTTCCTAATGTTTTTTTTTTGGCAAGTGAATCAATTATCAACCACTCTAAGGCATATACCTACTGGTAGGTTCCCCAGATCATCACTTCTGTTGGGTATCATCTTATACCAGATGGGCGGGTCTTCAGGTTGCTTAGTATTCCAATAACACCACACTCTAAAACAAATAGCCATAAAATCCATCACTTCTGTTGGGTATCATCTTATACTAGATGGGCAGGTCTTCGAGTTGCTTAGTATTCCAATAACACACTCTAAAACAAATAGCCATAAAATCCATCACTTCTGCTGGGTATCATCTTATACTAGATGGGCAGGTCTTCAGGTTGCTTAGTATTCCAATAACACACTCTAAAACAAATAGCCATAAAATGCATCAAAGATGTATTAAATGTATCAAATGTACCCAAGAAACTAGACCTCTCTTGCCATGCTCATGAGTTGGCACATATCCTGTAATTGATGCACTTCAACATAGAGAACCCTCTCTTTGCATATTCTTGAAAAATAGCCTATAACTCTTTTATATGCCTGATATTAGGCATAAAATGGAATCAATACACCAAAAGGACCATATCTCCATCAACAACAATAACCTTGCCAATGACGTTTTGTGCTTTCACATAAGTGCAATATACATGTCAATCAAAGAATGCCAAAAAATTGGCATCTTATAAAGAAATTAAACAAGAACTTTTTGTGCTACCACAAGAGCACCACATTAGGCATACTTTGTGCATATAATTTCCTGTCGGAAGCACCTTAAAAGGCACCTTTGAGGAAATTGAATCATGAGTTCATAAAAGGGAAAAATAAATCTTCTATGTGTAGCAGATCATGTCTTGGCATTGCTACAGTTATTTAAAAATTGGCTTATAAGTCAATTTACAAAAATAAATTCAGCAAGGTTCGACTTGACCCAAGGAGGAGGATGGAGGAGGGCACCACTTATTGCTTGCGTTGATACTTATTTCGTTAATTGGCCACTTGCTTGAGGGTTTTCACCTTTTGAGAACCGTTATGTAGACTTGCTGCACAATTCAACCTCCAAACTGCAACTATGACACAAGACACACCTTGCCTTAGCCCCAAATAGCTCTTTGTACTTTTATTGCAATGAAATAGATGCACTAATTGTGCAACCAGTGCACAATCCAACTCTACATGGCCATGCTTCAAAATCCATCCTCACATCCACTTCCAGCCATGCTAGGGAATCCTAACATCATCCGGTAAATTAAGAATATATACATTGTGTTGTATTAGCCGTCCTCAGTGTGAGTTCCAAGTTGCTAATCATGGTAGACAATGCAGATATACTATGGAACCTAGGTATAAAAAATAGCTTCTAAAGTGTAAATGGACATACCACATAACAAAAACTAGTGAATCAAAAAGATGATGGCTATGGAACCCTGAGATCTCTCCATGCTCTCCCCTAATTTCATGTTTACACACACTAATTTCATTCTAGTTTTTTATACTTTTCACTAACCTAAGACTAATTCTGCACTAATTTCACTAGCATTTGATGACCACAAATGGATGTTTGCCTAATTAAAGGTCGTGTGTGCACTCGGGCTCTAATCACACAATCTTATGTTAATTTCTCACCAATTTTGGGATTTAGTGCTTGATTTTTGCAAGGGAAAATTGTCAATTTTGGGTTCAAATTGGAGACACACATATGTCTCCAATTTGAGTGCTTGACTTTGCAGGAGGAAATTGTCAATTTTGGGCTCAAGCTGGAAACAAACATGTGTGTGTAGGGCTTCTAGAGCACAATGGAGATCCACTTCTGCTCATTTGACACTCAATTGTAAGTTAGTTTACCAAATTTGGGAATTATTTGAATGTTGGATCTCCTACCATTATGCTCCAAATTTTACCTATATTTGTGCGTACATGTTGCATTTGGCTTGACTGATTGAAACATATGGTCAAACATTGCATAATTGGTGGAATTTCACTCAATTTTGTTTGTGTACGCACTAAAATTTAGTGTGTGCATGCATAAGTGTTTGCACAATTGAAATGTGCATCTTGCAATTGGTGGCTTTTTATACTTAATTTTTCATTTATGTCTTAATTTTGGAACCCAAAAATTTGCGCAATAACCCTTGGCACCCAACCCTAAAGTGGGAGCGATTAAGTTCAATGAGAAGCCCAAGGAGGATACTAATATTTGAGACCAAGTGGATGGCCAATGGATACAATGTGGTCCACAATAACGACAAGAAGGAGCATTTTGCCACCACATTGCAAGAAAAGGCCATGGCTTGGTTCATGCAGAAGTAATTGTTTCTTTCTAACATATGAATCGTTGAGGAATAGATTATTGGCAAGATGTAGGGAGGAGAAAAGGCCTAAATACATCTTCATCAAGATGAGAAAGACGAAAGAAAAGAAAAATGATGGTGTAAGACTATGCACAACAATTTAGGATCTTCAAAACAACAGATTGTTGAGTGCAGGACAAAGGGCATCATTTGAATAGTTGGGGTATTATTTGTGTAGAGGATTAAATTCAAAGCTGCAAAACTTAGTAGCAAGAAGAGGAATCATTCAATACTGAAGCAAATTTCAATGAACTAGTGGAATCAGCCACTAGTGGAGAGAGAAGGTACAATAGAAGAGAAAGAAGTTCTCCAAGAAGGAGGAATCGGATTCAAAAAGCAATGAATAAAATGAGGAGGCTATGAGCTCCTTGGATGAGGAAGACTCAAAGTAGTCTGAGAGAGAGATTCACATGAAGAAGGTAAGGATTGGTCTTAGAAAAGAAAAGCAAGAGTAAGAAGAACAAGAAGGCCTTTAAGGAGGGTTGTATAAAAGAGCATCCAATATGAGAATGTGGATTAACTATGGGCCTTATCAAAGACTTCAAAATCAAGGGGGTGGAATAATCAAAGAACCCGGGATAATGGAGGCCAAAGCCTACCATGCACTTACTTTGGGATGATAAGGCATAGGTAGGATCCTGATTGCACCCTGTAGTGTGAAATTAGAAAGGAAAGGGGTATGGAACACTAGGTGAGAGAAAAATTTGTGGCAGACTCTAGTAAATTTGGATGCGGTAATTTTGAAAGAAATTGATAAAGGACCACCTGCAAAAGCATCAATAGTAGTTACCCCAAAGCTCGCTCGATGGTGCCATGCAAATAGATATATACATGTATGGTGGTGTAGAGAATAAAGTTAGTCACATTTAGTGTGATTGTGCAATGTGTAAACAAATTAAAAATGCTTAGGATGAGGTGAAGATCCCAGGGCCAATGGTTCTAAACAAAGCATGAGTAAGAAAGGGGAACGATAAACCTCTAAAGAAGGGGGAAATGTCACCTATTGATTGGGATGCATAGAATCAATTCAGGATGGGTATAGTAAAGGAGACTAACAAGCTTCAAAAGAAGCAGGGAGAAAGTGACATGAGACCTCAAGTCATTTGTGATAAAGTTCTGAAGGAGGCAAAAAGAAGCACTGAACAGGAACTACACTACAAAGTCCTTGAATAGACCCTATCCATTCCAACCAAGGTAGCTATAAGCATGTCTGAGGAATATTTTGAATCACGTTTAGATGCCCCTAGCCAAATTAGTTTGACATAGTTTTTTGGGTTGGTCTCAAGTTTTGTTGAGCAATTTATGCACAACAGCCTGAAGCAATCATTGGACTGGAGTGCAAAGCAAAACTATCATGGATCAAGAGCAAAACATGCAAATGTGGATTCCAAAGCACTAATCATAGATGTAAAGATGGAGCAATTGTTTATGCCAGGAGCACTAATTGATGGAGGTTCTAGGGTGAATGTTCTCCCATATGAGACTTATAGTATCATGAACATCACCCAATGGGATCATGTTCCTTTTAATATCAAGATGGCTGATTAGAGGAGGATTAAACGGTTGGAAATTGTCAGAGATAGGTAGATTGAGATTAGAGGACTCTAGTTCATAGTAGTGAATTTTGTGGTGTTGACGCTTGAAGAGTTCTCACACACATATTCTATGATACTTGGTACATCGTGGCTCAGAGCAGCAAAAGTTAAGCAGCATATATTAGGGAGCTGATACTATTGTTTTGAGGATGGGGAATAAAAAGATGAGAATGAAGATGGTGGCAAGTGAACTTCTTCCACCCAGTTGTAAACCTTTACGTGTAGAAAGCACCAACATGACTCCAGAATTGGAGGAGGATGAAGAGGAAGAATTTTTCAAGGAAAATCTTCTATCGTCCCTATATTTGAGGTGGATGGGTAACACATTGCATATAGGTATGTGTATAAATGCCTAAACACACACTTCTAATAGAGGTAGAGAGAGATAGATATGGCAAGCGTCTGAGACATGACAATGGTGATGACGAGAGAGTAGTGATGAATTTTGATTAATTGGTTATGACTCTTCATTATACAAACCTCTTTTATAGGCATCCAATGAACATTCCTTTCACTAACTTCTTACAAACTACCTCATGATTGCTTGCTTCATGATTACTTCCTGATACAAATCTCCCTTTCCCACCTAGCACTGCTTGGTGGTAAGATTTTTGGCACAAATCTGATGCGAATCCCACAATTCCCTTGATCCATAAACTTAGTGCTAACTCCTTGATAGCATGCAAAGTGAAGTGCCTATAACTTAATCCAAGATACAAAGCCATTAGACATAGCCCTCTCAATGCTATTAGTAACATATAGTGCAAAACAAAGTGGTTGGACCATAACAATCCAACATATGCAAAATACAGTGTACAAAGCTAATAAACATCGGCCATAATCTCAATTTCTCATTGGTTTGCAAGTCCCCTTGGTCCTTATTTTTGCTCGTATGGCAAAATGAGTCATCAAGAGGATGTGAAAACATGTCAATTACATCATTGTTATCACTCTCAATGTTTTATCATACTTCCCCTCAGTTTCAGCTTTATGAGGAACATATGCTTCATAACACTCCTCCTTGTATGATAGGATGATCCTTCACCATTTTATGGGTAAGCTCTAGTGTTGGTCTAGGGGTAACTCGAGGCTTTCTTTGCCACCTCCTTTTGTACTCCCATTGCCTCTATCTTTGGCATCCGATTTGATGGAAAATTGTCTCCATGCAATCACTTTCTTCATCATCAACTCACTATCCTCACTCATATTTCTCTCTCAACGTATGACATTCTTTTTGCAATTTCCCAATCTTCTTCAAACTAGAGCAAGTTTTCATTTTCCTACCCTCATGGTCATCAACCCACTCATATGCTCTCACAAGAGATTGCTCCAAATAATCTAACTTCCCCCATGCTCTCTCCTATTAACTAAATGATGATGCAACATGAAATTTCTTCATGGTTTTGTTAAAATTGGTACACAAAATTCACTAAAACACCAATAATTGCATTTTCCTCTCTTTGGGCATTCGCCCAAAAAAAGTGGACACCCATGCATTTCATGATCTTTACTCAAGCATATGTCATATGTTTGTGTGATTTTCTTTGGTTTTTTCATTTTTATTACTCACAAAAATATATCTATCGTGTGAAAGCCCTTAGGTTAGTGCACCACACCAACCTAAGACTGATAGGCACCTAGTATGGAGAGATATGGGTGTTGTAATGAGATTCACACCAAGCATTCTAAACAGTTGCTTACACACATGGTAAAAGCATGATAATTATGGGTTTTATAGGAATTTGTAAAGTGTTACCTGAACTTGATATGTTGCATCCAATAGATGAAATTTCAAAAAATCTACAATCTCAAAAAATCTCGTTTGTGCACCTTGGTTGCATGTATGTAGATAAGAGGCACTCTTTAGTAATCATAGCTCAGGTGGATAACTCATGACTTCATCTCATTAAAATTGCGGGTTCAAACCTCCTTAGTGGAAGAGTCACACACTCTACATCGTGCATTCAGTTTGAGTCTGTCTACCCAGACCATAAAACCATTCCAACACCGAAAAGCTCCGACCCCAGGGGATTCACCATGGAAAACTTATCGCACCACGTAAGTGCAGGGGAGCGGGGTCTTTTTACAAGCTACATAAGAGTATAAGTTAGGGGCAAGCCCCCAATAGTTTATCTCCCAAGCTTAAAAATAAGGGAGGGGGTATCATATTTATGGGGGGGAGGGGACCTGACCTAGGTTGATTACTTGTAACGATTGGTCACTAGTGTGCACTAGAACTCGGATGAATTTTTGGAAAGTTTTTTGTCGAGTCACACATCAAATTTTGCAGATCAAGTTGGTTATAGATAAAGGCTGATTTGGAGCAGATCAAGCGTTGATTTACAAGAGCTTTGGATGGGTCAGAAGTGGACGAATAGCCAGAGTGCAGGCTGATTGGGCACATAGTTTGAAAGTCAAACTAAGACACATTGAGGGTACATCCAGTTATCAACATAAGTGGTCAACAGACGTGTCTTAGTTTGAAATTCAAACTAAGACACATTGAGGGTACATCTAGTTATCAACAGAAGTGGTTCCTTAGTACATTGCCAATCACTATGCTACACACTCTTTGACTAGTTTTACTTAGTTAGATTATGTGAGACCAAAATTTTATATGTAAGAAAGGGGTATGATAATTTTCTTCATTGATTGTTGTATAAGCGTAGAAAGGAGGCTCATATTCCCTAATATCAGTCGTATATAGGGGTTTCGTCAAAGTTGTCCGCTTGCAGGTTGCTACCGATTTTGTATTATGTAGAGTGAATCCCCCGTGGCTCTGACGTTCAAGTTGAGATGTGTTTATGTGTGTGTGTGTGTGTGTGTGTGTGTGTGTGTGTGTGTGTGTGTGTGTGTGTGTGTGTGTGTGTGTGTGTGTGTTTTTCTTTAGCAATAAAACCCACCTCTTACACTATATATGATGGAGCATATTAATTAAAAAACAACAAAATTCCCACAAAATTGATAATTTTGGTCTTGACTTGGATACTCTGATCCATCTGTCCCACAAATTCTCCTCCTCTATGTAGGCTCCTTCTTCTATGTTTCATTTCCTCCCTGCTCAATTTTGGTAAAGTATTCACCACCCGCATCAATCGAGAGTTTCTTTCTCCTGCTTTGTTGCTTGTTAAGCAACCTTAGCCAAAAAAAATATGTTTGCCACTGTATGTAGAGCTCCTGTACCAGGTTATAAGGGTTGATATTGCAAGGTACAATGTGATGCTTGCGGTGACAATATTGGCGCTATCTTGATGCAGGATGGACATCCAGTGGCTTATGAGAGCCACAAATTGGATCTACAGGAGTGTTTTTGGGTATTTATGAGAAAGAGTTGCTTGCAGTTATTCATGCTTTGGAGAGTTCTAAACATTACCTACTTGGGAAACCGGTGCGCATAGATCATCAGAGTATTCTCATTACTTTTTCACACAGACAAAGTTGAATGACAAGCAAATGTGGTGGGATAACACACTCTCTCAGTTTCACTTTCACATAGCCCATGTTTGAGGGAAGAAAAATATTGTTGTGAATGCTCTTTCACAATGTCCAAGGGTGAATGCGGTTACTATTGCATATCACAGGGAACTTGATTCTATGTGTACTACGTATGAGACGGATGAGGACTTCAAAGAGATTGATTATAGAAAAGTTTTGACAATGTTTTTATAGATACACACGACTCTTTGAAGGATGGTTTTCTCTTATACGATAACCATTTATGCATTACTCAAGATTTGAAAAATAAGGTTTTGGAGGAATCTCATGCACCCCCTTATGCAGGGCACATGGGTATCAGAGTGTTTGACATGTCAGACAGTCAAGTATGATAGAGAAAATAACCAAGACTCTTGCAACCATTTCCTATTCCACATCAGCCTTGGGAGACCGTATTCATGGATTTAATCTGTGGACTTCTAAAGTTGGAGCAGGGAAATACAGGCATTTGGACAATAGCTTATCAGTTTAACAAGTAGGCTCATTTTCTTCCACTCAAGAAGACTATCAAGGCACATCATATGGCTACTTTGTTTATCAGCCAGATCATCAAGTATCATGGGATGCCAAGTTCATTTGTTTTAGATAGGGACCCTTGAATGACTAGTCTCTTTTGGAGAGATCTTTGAGAATCTAGGGGAAAGATTTAACTTTTTTCATCACATCATCCAAAGACTGATGGGCAAAGTGAATTGCTAACTCCACTATTTTGGACTTGCTTAAAATTTATGTGGGAGAGGTAGCACAAGCGTGACCGTGGAAGAAATATTTGACTCTAGTGGAATTTGTTTATAACAATACCATACACACATCTATAGGGAGGGCAACTTTCGAGGTTGTAGAAGGAAGAAAGAAGCTATTACAACTTCTTCGCACTCATGAGAAGATGTTTGTTGCTGATGATATACATCAGATATTTGTAGTAGCTTTGAAAATATCAAGGAACAGCTTGCCAAGGAACAAAAAAAGGCAGAAGAAGGTAGCAAACAAGCATCATTGGAATGTACAATTTCAAGTAGATGATTGGGCTCTCTTGAGATTTTCATTAGGACAAAAAACGTGAAAAAAAGGGTTGTTTGCTATTTTCCGCCCGCGAATAAGGAGTTGACACATATGCAAACGTATGGCATCTATGTCTACTCTATTTTGGCGATGTAAAGACGTTTTTAGTTGAAAATTTGTAGATTTTTGGCAGAAGATACAATGGTCTGTTTTTAATTTCCCTACGAATGTAACTATCCTTGAGAATGTAAATGTCACAAGATACGAATCCGACTTGCAGACACACTAAAATAAATAACATTAATGACCGAAAAGAGGCGGTTTGAAACGTTGGCACTTTTGGTTTAGCCTCTCATTTTGAAAATTTTACTCTCCTCACAACTCTCTCTCTCTCTCTCTCTCTCTCTCTCTCTCTCTCTCTCTCTCTCTCTCTCTCTCTCTCTCTCTCTCTCTCTCTCTCAGTTTCCATGGCTTCATCTTCCTCGCATAGTTCTGCTAATTCTATAACCTCCTGCAACTTTTACAATATGAAAGAAGATGACCGATGGAAACCAATGGCTTTCCATGTAAACGAATGGGTGACGATGCTGCCACCTTGTAAAGGTGCACATGGAGTCAAGAAGACCAAGAGAGATGAAGTGAAAAATCATTGGAAAGGTCACATCCTTGCATCAAACTATCATGCAGTGGCTGGTTTGCAAGAGTTGAACATGTCTACTTAGTCAAGGATATGGTGCTCAACCCTGGACTTCATTTACCTTCATACTATAGTGAGAATATGTATGAACTTTTGCAAGAATGAAATTTGTAAAATATGGTATCTCACAATGACCTTTATCTTATGAATAGATGTTTTCCCATCAAAAACAATGGAGTGGAAACTTGTAGAAAGCTTCACTGGCACTTTCAGAGCCATACATAAATCAATTGAAAATGTTATGTACGCAAACAAGCCACCATCCTTTTACAAATCAATAAACATGTTTGTGTATTATGCAGGTTACAGGGTGCCAACATGGGAGGGTGGATATTGAGAGTTACAAGAGCTTCCAGAGCCTACCATAGGATCAGTAGAGTGGAAAGTTTCAAGGCCATGCTAAAAAACAATATCCTGAAAGCAATGACACTAGGAAGGATATCAAGGAGGATCAAAATTCAATGGTCTTACCTATACATGTCTTTGTGGCATGTTTTAGATCTATGGATCTACACAAAATGTGAACCATGTGGTTGAATACAAGATTGGTTGCAACTGAAGTGGACATTGTGCTTGGAGAGGAGTGGAAGTCCAAAGAAACCTTTCATATCGGAGACACTATCAATTGTAGAGTAAGCCCCAACTCTTTGTCCATCTACTATTAGATCTCTTGTCAGTCCCTAGTAATAGGTTATGATTATAGGAGATGGAGAAAAAAGCTAGGTAAATGGATTCCCTTGGACTCAAAGGAGGACTGCCCAAAGTTTGAATTGTAGATGCAAGTCCACCCATTACTTGAGCTTAGGAGGCTGATTGTTACCAGTAATTGGAAACTTCAGGATATAAGAGATTCACTTGAGTTTCTTGATGAAATATCTCCTGAGTATAGATTTAAGATAGATAGTGTTGTCGTCAGTACTAGAACATAGAAGACAACATCAACCACAACATGTCTCCCTCCAAAAATTATTATCTTTGAGCCAGTACGAAGATCAATTAGCAATGCCACTTTGGCATCTTCAATTATGTAATGTCCAATGCCTATCAACATACTTTTGTTTTAGCATCTTTCTTTGGCTTCAGATTGAGTTAAATGTACTTTAATTTTTAAATGAGTAACATGTAGCAAAGACAAATACTTTGAGAAGACTCTGAAATGCTTTGATAAGTATGTGGTTTACACTGGCAAAATACTCAATGGATAACTGAGTACCAAAAAGCCTGTAAAAAAATCATGAGAAGGCATATACTTGTTATCAAGAAAAATCCATTTCCCTTTTTACATTTTGTCTTTCCACAACACCCCTATCCTCTCAGAAACACCTTCAAAAAACACACTTTACACTAGCAAACCATCGCTTGATCACTTCCCAATGCCTACGCACTCCACCAGACCACCACACAACACTCACCTACTGCCACAATCGGTCTCACCCTTGCACACAGCCGCTCAATCTCACTCTCTCACACAAAGAACCGCCGGTCCGGGGGGGCACACACATCCACACTGTCATAAAGAGAAGGGGGCAAGTACAAAGGGGGTTGATAGTCACACTCCTCTGTCAAAAAACTCAACTCTGCAGGCTTCCAATGGCAAAAAAAATCCCCTCAACTTATTAAAAAATGACTTTTATAGCAGAGGATCTTACACTTTGGAAACTGCCACCGGATTGGTTCACTTGGTGCCCCAATTTGGCATCTTTGGAAGGAGGCTCTCGCTTGATCTATCTTCTCTCCTTGCTTGACCTGAGTGGGAGGGTGTGCTAGCTTGAGAGAGGGGTGCACTAGCGATGTTGCTAGTGCCCCTTGTTTTTTTTTTAAAAAAATTATATTTTTTGTCTCATTTTTTCACCTTGGTAGGCTTGGCCTTGCATTGCTCTTTTGAGATGCTCCCTTGAGTATTTTTCCCCGCTCGTAATTGCCCACTCTCCCTTGTCTGAGCCGCCCTTGTCCAGCCTTCCTCTATTCCTCCTTTGTGCTCGACCCGAGGGCCCTTTGACTGCCTTTGACTGCTCTTTGACCCACTCGGATCTTTTCTCTCTTATCGAGTGCCATGTCATCACGTCAATCTGCCACTGTTGGCCGACAAACGTGTTGCCATTGCCAACACCGCGTGCTGTCGTTCAAAGCCAAAACGTCTTCGAGCTATGCTCCCTGCGCTACCAGCGCCCGAGGAGGAAAGCCATCACTGCGAGCTCCAAGGAGGCTCTCCTCCTTGTGATACAACAGAATAGGATCACATTTCCAACGTTATAGGCTGCCCTCTCCATTTTAAGTCGTGTATGTGGGAAAAATTCTCCCACCACGTGGTGGCCTCTGACGTGTTTTCCTTTGGAAACCCACAAAAATTAAAGTTTTTAAATCTAAAAAATATCACTTTTCCCTTGCCTTTAGAGCTCCGCTACTTGGTGCTCACAAATCCCATGCCTGAGCCGTGACATCCAGCCGAAAGCCGTCATTGCTGACTCCAACCTCCTTTGGCCTTGTCCCACTTCGACTCCCCTGAGCTCACAAACCGAGGCCGCAAAAGAACAAAAAAACATATCATAATGATGTTGCATCACCGGCAACTATTACCGATTTCTAACAGCCATATCTTGCTAATCAAGAATCTGATTGACAAGCGGTTGAGTCCTACGAACTTCATATGTCATGTACTACCTTCTTGAGATTTTTTGAGGCCCAATAAATACCTGGTTGCATGACTTCCAATGCAGTCTAATTGTCACTGACCAGACCCCCGATATCTTGCAATCCAGAGCTCCGATTCGCAATTCGAAAAGACCTGCATGCTCCACAACTCGAGCTCTTCAATCCTCTCCGTTGTCATCCGCTCTAGACACTTGTCCCTAGCTGCCCTATCCATCGGGGCTCTGCAACACCTCTCATTCTAAAAATTTGATATCTTGCACATGGGAGCTGTCTAGACCTACATTCTAGGGCACAAACATTGCACTTTGTACACCTTGACCTGCCATCCCAAATGGGACCATTTTGGAGATTTCTCGGACTAAAAAGCCACATTGGGCATACATTTCCCCTAGCATATACTTGCCCAAGTCTTCCATACTTGCCTTAGCCCTTTGTCCTACATCTGCTAGCACCCATAGCTTGGCATATATCACTTCCCCGCACATACCAACTTTGGTTGCACCAACGCCGACATGATTGTATTTGCAAAGTAATACAAGTACTTCTTGTACTTTCTTATAAATGAGCACCTAGTGCTCTGATACCATGTAAGAAATGCGGAATACAATGGGACCTAGTAGCAAGGAGAGTAGAAAAAGATACAATGCAAAGTAGATTAGGGAAAATCAAAATTTTAGATTAGCCTTATTATACAATGATGGCGTCATCCACCCATGCGCTCTCAAGATAGATTTTAGATGGCAATTTAGACAACTAGAGCAAGGAATTACATTGAGTTTTGTGTGTAGAAGAATCCTCCTTTTATAGGCCAAAAGGAGCCTCTAGACGCCCATGTGTAACAGCCCTTATGGAGACAAGTCCAAGTAGTACTCTCCCATGCGCCCATGTGTGGCCGTCCTTAGGAAGAAAATTCAACCTAGAAATTGGCCGCTAGCCATTGAACTTGGCTACCAGCCAAAGACTTCTGATCGTCGGTCAAGTGGCCATTGACCACTGTCCATCGGCCAACCGATCGACCGTTTTTTGACCACCACCAGCCATCGATTGACCGTTTTCTGGTCACTTTTTGACCGTCATCCAGCCAAGATATTTTGGTAGAAAGGAATATTTCAGTAAGAACAAAAGTTGGTTTTCTAGTGAGTGATTTTTCTCACCGACAAGGGAATTTTCCCACACACAATTTGCTCTGCACCATACACGATCACAAATAAGACCTCATTAGCGTGCAAGATGGAATCCACAAAATGTATGTGTAACTTTTGGCTTCTCCTCATATGGGGGCCTTACAAGCTGCGCGACATACATTGTGGAGGGTGAAGCTGATAGATGGGCATTGCAAGTATACTAACAATCATTGGAGTCTTATAATTTTCAATATTTTGGAGAAGAATGCATTGTTCATTAATGCCTTGGCCACCTTGCATGGCAAGAGCAAATTGTGGGTATTTTATTCCATATGTTTCTTATCCTTGCTTGCCTTTCATATGTTTCTTATAATTTTCAACCTTTTGGAGAAGAATGCAATGTTCATTAATTCCTTGGCCACCTTGCATGGCAAGAGAAAACTGTGGGTAATTTATTCCATATGTTTCTTATCCTTGCTTGCCTTTCAGTGCTTCCAAGCTTATTTTCAACCACTTGAGCAGGAGCCTCCCTGAACTAAATCTTGAAGATCAAAGTAGGCCATTCAAGTGTTTCAATCAAGATGTGCCACAACAGCCTGGCTCAACATCATGTGGATGGAGGGTGATTGCAAATGCATGGAGATACATAGAGTTAAGATTTAGAATATATGAAAACTCTCGGCGTAAGCAACTGCATAATACCTATATTTTTTCCTTTGGGATTTTTTGCACTTATGCTTAATGTGTTCCTTCTGGCAGTATAATGACTACAATGATACTTGGGTGCACTGGGTGAGGGAGAAGTCAATTTGCCTTATTTTGTCTAGAAGAATCCATTGCAATGATCCCGACTCTCCTCTTCCACCAAAGAAGCCTCAGGGAAAGAGGCTAAAAAAAGTGTGAGATAAAGATAAGACAAAAGACACCAAGACAAGAAAGGTTGGAGAGGGAGACGAGCCAAAAAAAATCCAAGAAGAAGAGAAAGGTTGGAGAGGGAGACAAGCCAAAAGACTCCAAGAAAAAGAGAGAAGTTGGAGAGCCAGAGACCCCAAAAGACTCCAAGAAAAAGAGAACTATCCACATAGCTTCTTCATCAGATGAGGAAGGTGGGGACAAGGCTCAAAAGGAACCTAAAAAGGAACCATCTAGTGAAGAAGCTCAAGAAGAACCACTTCAGGAGCAACATAGAGAGGATCCATAACACCAAGGCAGAGGACACACGAAAGGAGAGCCATTTCACTCTCTTTTGAAGTTTCCTCCTCAAGGGCTAAAGACCAAGATTCAATCACCACTCAAATTCCATTTCCCACCCAAAAAATCTACCCTGAGCTATAGAGAGGCCTTTGTTTGTGTGTCGGGTGTGTTTCCCCATTCCCCCTCTCTAGCGTCTTGAAGTGCTACTCCGCTACGTATTCGTCAACCAGCCTTCACGGGAGGCAAGCTTGATGGCAACAACTAACATTGTGGAAATTTAAAATTTTCCACAATTTTGGATTTGTACGAATTGTTGGATACAGTGTTAGGGCAAAATGGTGTCGATCCGGAGCCCATTGCAACCATTGATCTAGCAAATCCAAATCTTATGATTCCCCCGGATGCTGCTCTTCTACGTGCATGGAAGAGAAGGAATGCAGATGCGATGTGTGCCATTGCCATGTGTGTAAGTGATCTTTCATTCAACATACCACTAAAGCACATGAAGCCTAGATCATATTGGCTTGCCAATATGGGCGCACAATCACACCAAAATTCAAAATCAAGAAAATCAACTTATTGTCGAGAAGCTCACTGATGGAGAGAAGGTGGAGGCCTTTTTCAAGCACATAAAGGATCTCCAAGATCAATTAGTTACTATTGGTGTGGCTCTTTCTCCGTAAGATTTAGTTTGACATTGCATTCGTATTCTCCCAGCAAGATCTGATGGTCTTGTTACGGCCCTCAACACTCAGGTTCGTCCAACCCTTCTTATGTTTCACGAATTGAGTGCAATGTTGCTTGAAGAGAAGCTACAAGTTAGGACTACGGATGGTGCAGGTGATGCTGCATTTATGACCAACGCAAAAGTAAAGGGGTCTACGTCAAATTCCTTGAAGAAGAAGCCCAAGACGAAGAAAATTTCGGGCAGTTATTTCTACTATGACAAGAAGGGTCACACTGTCAAAGACTTCCAAAAGAAGAAGGCAGATGAGAAGAATGGCACCTTGAAGGCTTCTTGGAAGGAATGGGAATCCACGAACAATGCTAAGGTAGATCTTGAACCATGGGCTGTTATAGAAGAGGTATGCTCATCAGTTCACAAACTCCACTTGTTGATGGTTCTTGGATAGTGGTGCATCCCGACACATGACTAGTAAGAAAGACTTCTATAGTTCCTAGAAGCCTCTACAGGAACCCATCAGTGTAATTGTAGGGACTAATGCAAAATGTCCAGTCGAAGGGTTTGGGACAATTTCTTTTTTAGCATCTACAAGTGAAACAAAGAAACTCTTTGATGTGTTGTACGTAAGAATCTACTCTCGATTGTTTCAATTACCAATTGAGATCTTGAAGTTCATTTCAAGAAAATTGAAGCAAAAATCTTGGATTCTGAAGGCAAAACAGTAGGAAAGGGGGTGAGACGCAACAACCTTTGGGAGCTTTTCGCACTTATGGTAACTTCAAAAAAAGGTACAACTCAATTATGGCACGAGAGATTTGGTCACCTAAGTGTTGTTGTGATAAAAGATTTGGTGGCTCACATGCCTCAAATATGAGATTTAAATGAATTTTGTGAGGCTTGCATGATGGGCAAGCAACAAAGGAAGGCATTTCCACAAGAGAGCATTAATCGAGCACAATCTCCTCTAGAGTTGGTACATTCAGATCTCTATGGTAAAATTTCTACGTCTGCTTTGGGTGGATCTTTCTACTTTTTGTTGTTAGTCGTCGATGATTACAGTAGAAAGATGTGGGTGTATTTCATTCGTGAGAAGTCTGAAGCTTTTGGAAAGTTTAAAATGTGGCACAAACTTGTAGAAAATGAAACAAGAATGAAAGTCAAGAAGCTTCGCACAGATAGAGGAGGAGAGTTCATCTCAAATGAATTCAATAACTACTGCAACAAACATGGCATCAAGCGTCACCTTACTACTGCCTACACACCACAAAAAAATGGAGTTGTGGAACGTCGCAACGGACAATGGTAGATATGGCACGATGCGTGCTTAAAGCCAAGGATATGCTAGATTCCTTTTGGGCCAAAGCAGTGAGTACAACGTTATACATCCTCAATCGAAGCTACACAAAGGCTTTGAAAGGAAAAACACCTCAATAAGCCTATTTTGTTCAAAAACCTTCGGTCTTGCATTTCAAAACTTTTGGGTGTTTTTGTTATGCACATGTTTCTGATTCTCAAAGAACAAAGCTAGAAGCCAAACGCAAGAAGTGTGTATTTCTCGGATATAGTAAAGAGTCTAAAGCATATAGCATTAGAGAAAATTTGGACTCTCAAAGGGGCCCTATAAGGAGGTTTGACTTTGCCTCTCTTGTGCAAAGTGGCCAACCCAGTAAAGTACATAAACGCTTTGTCAAAACTCTATCAACCAACATATTGTTAGGAAAAAAGACATAGCTAAATAGATATTTGAGTAGATTACTTAATGGAGAGAGATAGATTTCACACACAAGAGATTATAGAGTGGAGAGAGAGAGAGTACACACAATATACGTGGTGGATAGCGCTTTGGCTATCATTGTAAAAGACAGAATTGTCTCGTTTGAATCCAAGCTCTTCTAAGAATCTATGAAGCCATAGAATTTCTTTGCTTGTATCCGTCATTGCTACATACTCTGCTTCCGTGGTAGAAAGTGAGACCACTTTCTGCAGCTTTGAAGCCCAGCTTACTGCTGTGCCTCCAACTGTGAATCATTAGGAGAAATATGAACCTTGCATGGGCCTTGTAAGGAATCCTAATTTTTAGGGATTAAGGCTAATGGTGTGTAGGGTTAAGGGGACAAGGGCATTCAAGAAGCTAGTTTTGAGTAGGCTTTTCTAGCCTTTTTTTTAGACACATGTAGGATGTGGACCTAGGAGGTCACCTTCTCTGTCTAGCTTTTTGAAAGTGAAGGGAGTAAAGAGGTGTGGCCACATCATCAAAAACATGGATCACTAAGAGCCAAAATTTGACTTTTTTAAAAAAAGAGTTATTTTTACTTATTCTTGACTTAAAACTCCCCCCCAACATATATCCATATCAAAAAAGTATTTTTTGACATTTTTTTAAACTTACAAGCACTAAAAGTCCAATTTTTTTTAAAAAAAACTCCCCCCCAAAAAAAAAACCTTTCTTCTCTCTTCCTCCTCCCTCCTTTCTCCCTCTCCTCTCCCTCCCTGCCCCTTCTCTCCTCCTCCTCCCCTCTCTCCCTCTCTCCCACTGTCCCCTTCTCTCCTCCCATGTTCCTCCCTCTCCCTCCCTGCCCCCTTCTCTCCTCCTTCTCCACTCTCTCTCTCTCTCCCCCACTACCCCCTTGTCTTCTCCCATGTTCCTCTCTCCCCCTCCCCCCTCTCTCTTTTCATCCTTTTCTTCCTCATGCAACAGCTACCATGGTGCTCAAGGACATCACAAATCGTATGCATACATATTTTCTTGTTCGCAACGTTTGCATCGAAGGCCGCACATGAGGGTGAGCAAAGGTCATCGCAGGAACGTCGTACCATCGGTGAGATGAATGTTGACGATTCTTCAATATCTTGCCAATACCATCACATATTTGAATAAAACACCCCTTTATGCAAGGTAACAATATACTTCTTACTTTTGATTGTGTTCTTCTTATCATAAACTTTGAAGTCTAAGGTGTTGCCTCTGCTTGTTTTGTAGTGCTTGGCACAAAGGTTGCTTTTATGCAGAAATAGTGAAAGGCTGCAGGTTAGAGAGGCCAAGTGTCACCACTTTTTCTCTAAAATAGTCTTCTTTGTTACATCTTGCAGGTAGGTGCTTCAAATCCATGCTTATTAGGGGTGGTAGTCTCATCCTAATGTATATTTTTATATTGTTTATTCCCAGCTAGATAGAAATACTTGCAAATTTGTACAACATATACTTAACAAGTGTCTTCATTATATAGCTTGCAAATGTTGAATTCATACATGTTTTTGTTACAAGGTGACCTCTTGCTATGCTAGTTGAGTGGCATTGTTTGCAAGAACGGCTCAAGGAACTGGCATAACATGAAGCTTTTACGGTGGCACAAAGCTCTCCTCAGCGGCAATGTGGCTCCCACTACACCAAAAATCATTATGCTGACATGAACAGATCCGTAGTAGGACAATGCAAAAACTTTTCATCAGCAGCAACACACTCTTTCCTACCATGAGGCCACTCCTACCAAAGATATTTTTATGTGATAGGTCACCCCAGGAGCATACCATGTCATGGAATGGATGTAAGACCTATGACCACACTACTCCTTGTAAAGTGTTCACAGATGTATGTTTATCAAAGTTAATGAGAAGAAATTTGGACTTTTTTGTTTGTTGATGTGTAAGAGCACTCTAGGTCTACCATATTTTAGATTGTTTGATAACTTAAATAAAATTTGTAGTCATTTAAAGTGTAAGTTTGTTTTTTTTTTGTAAGATTGTACATAAGAAGACATAATAAAGTATAAGAGATCTTGACGGAATAAGCCTCGATTAGATTCCTACCATGCACTTGTGACACCAGACCTCTCCTTGAACCTTTTGATTCTATCATTGTGGGAAGTCTAAGGGTGGTCTATTTTTAAAATTTTAGCAATAACATTTTTTTAAAGGAAATTTTGGTTATTTTAAAGTTTGTGCACAGTCTAGGAGTTCATTCTGATTGTTTTCCTTCAGTTTCAATTTTTGATTGAGGGCACTCCTTGGAAGCCACTTTTGAAGATGTTAGGGTGAGATTTTGAGAAAGTTTTATCTGTAGGAAATGCAGTCCTTAACACAATAAAAAACATTGGTTCTCTGAGTATTTTCAGATTCCATGGTTTTAATGCCCGTTCTAGCGCGATTGCCAACTTGCACGTTGATTTTTGGAAAATCCGAGTAGGATATGATTTTTTTGCATCACACGATAGTTGAAGAGCGCAACGAGATGAACAAATTTATGTGAGACAAGCCCAGACAGATTCAGAGCCAATTGAACACTAGAAGATCTTGAAAACAGCCTAAAAGTCCAACACTTAAAAAAAAAAAAAAAAAACTTACCACTTGAATTATGACCATGCATAAAAATAAATCTTGTACTTGTCAATTTGGGGCCCCAGGGACCCTCAACATGAGGGACAACAAGGGCGCGCAAATCAGCCATCCAAAATTTTTGGATGGCTGATTTGCGCGCCCTTGTGGCCCTTCATGTTGAGGGTCCCTGGGGCCCTAAAATGACAAGTACATGCTTTTTTTGATGCATAGCCATGAGATAGAATTGGGCAAATTGATGTATTCATAGCAAACTCCCCCCTCCCCCCCCCCACAATGGCAAATAGCTAAACATTTTATCATGCCATGCATAAAAATAACTCTTGTACTTGTCATTTTAGGGCCCCAGGGACCCTCAACATGAGGGGCCACAAGGGCGCGCAAATCAGCCATCCAAAATTTTTGGATGGCTGATTTGCGCGCCCTTGTGGCCCCTCATGTTGAGGGTCCCTGGGGCCCTAAAATGACAAGTACAGGCTTTTTTTGATGCATAGCCATGAGATAGAATTGGGCAAATTGATGTATTCATAGCAAACTCCCCCCCCCCCCACAATGGCAAATAGCTAAACATTGTATCATGCCATGCATTAAAAAAAGCTTGTACCTGTCATTTTAGGGGCCCAGGGACCCTCAACAAGAGGGGCCACAAGGGCACGCAAACTGGCCATCCAAAAATTTTGGATGGCCAGTTTGCGCGCCCTTGTGGCCCCTCTTGTTGAGGGTCCCTGGGCCCCTAAAATGACAGGTACAAGCTTTTTTTAATGCATGGCCATGAGATAGAACTAGGCAGTTTAATGTGTTCATAGGAACCCCTCCCCCCAAATAGCAGATACCTAAACCTTGTGTCATGCTTATCAACCATTTTTTACTTCCTTGTGTCCATCCCCTGTTCTTGGAAATATCTTGGTCCCTATTTATGCTTGGATGGGCATTCTACGCGCCGTTGTGGTCCCTCTTGTTGAGGGTCTCTGGGGATTCAAAATGACAAATAGGGGCTTTGTTTTAATGTATGGCCATGAGATAGAGTTGTAGTGTTTGATGTCCGGAGTATTCACTATGTCAAATTTTCCTATATCATGTGCGTTCACCACAATGGATTGAAAGTAGCCCTTATAGGCCTTACCTACACATGTTTCTGTAACTTTACAAGAATATAAATTCCCTTCTGTTGAACACATGTGCTATGTTACATATACTTTAGTGAACTCGCAAGGTCAAAGGCCTCACAAATTTTGTACACTCAGAACATTTAGCACTAGAAATCAACCAAACAAGGAGCCAATTTTTACTTCCTTGTGTTCACCTCGTGTTCTTGGAAATGCTTTGGTTAAGCCATTTCTTTGGTATTTAAAGCCACATGTGACCCCTATTGTTATAGTATCCGACCAAAGGTTTCTTGATTAGCAGTTATATTGGTTCGAGTGATACATATCTTCTATGTTAACAATGCATGTATCTATAATTTATGTTTACACTTTCTCTATCCAAATGAGCTACATAGTAAAAATCAAATCCGCAATTCAACAATTAAGTTCATAAGGTGATAGCTATTGGTATGATCTTTAACAATACCAAATAAATAGCTACCAATAGCTAATGAATAGGGATATTTAAGAAGGTTTGATACCAAAAACTTGTCAACATTACTCAAAAAGGTGGAAACTCAAAGGCTTTATAATATATATGATGAAACAAGAATCAATATTAATTCACCCCTATATATCTACACCTCCATCTCAAGTTGTCATTTCTCTAAGTCAAGCTTGGCATAGGCATAGTATGGAAACAATAACATTTTGGAAAGCAAGAATTTAGCTTTCTCAACTTTTGAAATGTTGCTATTGATATATATTCAACATCCCCAAATGAGGACATCTTGACAAAGGTTATGATGCACTTGATAAGAATAACCATTAGTGATTAAACTGAAATCAAAATATTGTATGAATTTCTTCATGGTGGAATGATTAAGACTTGAAACTTCAAACATCTTACAGGCAAATCAGAATATCCAAAAAAATCAACAATATTTCTCAAATCTGTATGAAACTCCAGTAATCTAAATAAAATACTGCAAAAGAAATTTTTATATTGCATTTATAGAGGAATCCAACCTCATAAAAATAATTACAAATGGAGACAATGTTGTTGCTGTTAGGCTTCTCTTACAAGTATTTGTCTTTCTCATCTAGAGATTCATATACACGAGTATTTGTGTGTCTATGACACTAGGGAAGATAGTAGTACTATAGGGATGGCTTTTCTAAGAGCTCCTAGAGAGTACCTATTGGTTCAAGATTCTACAAAAATCCTACTATTCTTATCAAAATCTTTTAACACGGTAGTGAAAGGTTCCTCACGGAACAAAAATAGGGTGATTTCCATCTCTGCACATGGTTGCTTGCTCATGTCCTCTCAAAACAAGTTGACTCTGTAAGTAAACAACAGATTATGTGAGCACAAAGTTATAAAGTACAAAATGATATCATTCTAATAATCTAATGACAACTATACAAAGAATAAATTATAAGAAAAATCTTTGATGACTCTCCATAGATAACACAACTTACTTACATTGTGAGACTCAATCACATGCTACAAAACTATAGATGGCGCACCAAAGCCATCAACAAAATAGCACCACCCAATGTTATGAGGTGTGAAGCCTAAACATTGAAAGCCATAAAGAGGTTAATTCCCTCCAACATGATAAACTTAAAGATGGAGATGATCTTAAGCTCTAAATGTAAGCTACAAGGGTAGTTTTCTCACCATTCTATCTTTATGTTGGAGATGAATCCTTGCAATGCCCATGCACTATTCACACCTCCTGTTCTTGTGGTATGCAAGTCATGTGAGTTGATGCTTTTTCCACCTTCGGGAGTAGAGGTTTCCATATAGTGCGAGTGAATGAAAGTAGAAGGAGGAGAATCTTGTTTCATTCTTGTAATGGAGGTGAGAAAAGGGAGAGGAGCTAGCTTGGTGTGGAACTATGTGGTGGGCAAGGGGAAGAGATGGGGAAGAAGCTTGCTTGGTGCTACAATGGAAATGGGAGAAAGCTAGTAGAGAGATAATGTTGGACTATAGGGGGTGCATGTGGTTGTTGCAACCATGGAGAGCTTGGAAAAGGGTTTGTAGAGAGAGAAAATCACTTTTAGCTATAGAATAGGTTTGGAAATACTTTGGAGGGTGGAAAATAATGTTTTGAAATTTTTTTAAAAAAATTAATTTTTTGGAATTTTTTAGTGCACGTTTTTCACTTTTGGAGGTCAAAAATACTTTTTTGACCATGAAATAGGTTAAGGGACCTTTTAAGTAGGGAAAACTTGAAATTTGAAATTTTTTGAAAATTTGAAATTTTTAGTGTATTTTTAAATCCGGGCCAAAAAGTGGGGGAAAAAAGGTCAAAGTGGTCCCCCCCCCCCCCCCCCCCCCCCCCCCCCCCCCCCCCCCTTTCCCCTAGCCACCTCCTTTACCTTCTCACTAGGTAAGAGGCAATTAAGAGGTGTAAGGCTACCTTGTCCCCCTACTTTTTTGAGGGTATAGAGTGTGTCCACCACCCTCTTCCTATTGGATGGCCTCTAATTAACCTTAATCCCAAAGGGCCCCTAGAGGGTTCATATTTTTCCTAATGGTGCTCCTTCGAGTATCTTTGTCACCTGCCATATCTGCATCAGCATACCCTTCTAAAAAAATATCAGTTCTTCCTCCAAAATACAAAGCATTTGTTGTTGTCCCTTTAAGATACCTAAGTATCCATTTCACAGCTTGCTAGTGCTCTTTACATGGGTTGTCCATGAACCTACTCACAACTCCCACTGCATGTGCAATATCCGGCCTTGTCCATACCATAGCATACATTAGAGAACCTACCGCTGTAGCATATGGAACTTTAGAAATAGAGGCTATCTCCTCTTGTGTCTTTGGACACATGTCCTTGGTTACTTTAAAGTGACTAGCCAAAGGTGTAGAAACTCGTTTTGCATTTTGCATTGCAAACCTTTCTAGTACCTTCTTGATGTAATCTTCTTGAGATAGCTTTATTGTCTTCTTCGTCGCGTCCCTTGATATTTTCATACCAAGTATCCTCTTTGCAGCACATAAATCTTTCACTGAAAAATATTTAGACAGCTCTTCTTTTAGGTCTTTGATGTCCTGCATGTTAGCACTTGCAATCAACATGTCATCAACATACAACATTAGGATGATGAACTTCCCATCTCCCAAATTCTTTGTGTAGACGCAGTGATCCGAGTTGCATCTTGTGAATCCATGATCCAACATCCATCGATCAAATTTCAAGTACCATTGTCTTGATGCTTTCTTTAAACCATACAAGCTCTTCTTCAATCTACAAACCATTTTCTCCTTACCTTTTACTTCATACCCCTTTGGTTGAAACATGTAGATTTCCTCCTCTAAGTCACTGTGAGGGAATGTCGTATTTACATCCAGCTCGAGATTTAAATCATGAGCAGCCACAAGGTTTAAGACAAGCCTAATTGAGTTCATTTTTACAACAGGAGAAAATATTTCATTGAAGTCAATACCTTTCTTTTGAGAAAACCCTTTTACCACAAGCCTAGACTTGTACCTTTTCTTCCCATCTTCTTCTTCCTTCAGCTTGTACACCCATTTGTTTTGAAGTGTCCGCTTACCTTTAGGCAACTCAACCAACTCCCATGTTTGGTTGCAATGCAGTGAGTCCATCTCCACTTGCATGCTCTTTGTCCATTCTTCTTTGGATTCGTGTTGTATAGCTTCTTTGTATGATTCCGGCTCTTCGGAATCTGAGATCGAGAGATGGTTGAAGGATGCTCGAGATTGGCCGTGAAATTTTTGGTTTCCGGCGAGTGATTTTATTTTCCGGTGAGTTATTTGTCTTCACGCACGATGGCTTCTCCTCATAATGGGGGCCTTACAAATGTGCGTTTTTAACACAGAAAATTACAAGGGGTAAATCAGGCTCCATACTTAACATATATCATTGGAAAGATCTCAAAAAGAAGGTTCTAAATCCCCAAACTTTGACAGATTTGGAGTTGATTTGTAGAATTTATCGCTTATGTATTGTCACCTCGACAGTCCTGCCTTCAAAAAAGCTCCACTCTTGGCCTTGGTAAAGCGGTCGTCGAGTCCCCAACAAGGCAATTCTTGGCACTCACGGGTTCCTACACGGTGTCTCTTGCGTTCTTTGCAAACCCCCAAAGTCTCCCTCGACGTCTATAATATTGTAATACCCCAGCTTCTATATCTGGGCATAACAAGATAAATTTTGTTTACCTTTCAAAGGGCTCTGGTGCAGTTTTTCTCCCTTTTACCCTTTGCAAGTTAAAAAGAGTGCTCACTTTTGCCTAACTTTTTTTTTCCTTATGGCAACTCCTCCCCCCTCTTCATCCTCAACCGTGGGATCTTACCCCACCCCAATGGCATTAGAGGGCACTCCCATGGTTTCCGTTCAGGCAACTTCCGTTACGACATCTCCTATCCCCATTTTGGCGGTCCACCCCCCAAATCCTCTAGAAAATCCCATCACCTCGGCGTCACTAACTCTCCTCAAACCAAACTTGGTGGCATTTTCTCCAACAACACTCAAGGAGGCCTTCTCGCTAGTCCTCCCCTTGCCTTCCCTTCCTCTTTTGGATCTCTCCCCGCAAGCTCTTCCTCCTTTGCAGTAGTTCCCTCCCCTTTTTCTCCTGTTCTACCGGCAATTGAAAAACCCTTGGAATTCGAAAAAATTGTTTCCCTCTCCTTGGTGGAGTTTAAAGCACTCAACCACAAGCTTGGCAAAGCCAAATCTCACCTTTCTCATTTACAAAACCTTCATTCCCTTCAGAAAGCACCACATAGCCTTTGTATGAAAACTCCTCGCCTTACCATAGAAGACTCTCAAGCTCAAGCACTCTTAAGCGCCAAGATTAACGCTCTCAATATCCAATTCCAATTAGATTGCACTAAAGCTTACATCCAAGCCCAAGAGTTACTTGTCAATAACCTCCAAAAATCCTTTGATGCGTACCGCTTGTGGAAGAGAGGCTCGAGGACCTCACCAAAAAGCTCACACCTATCTCTTTCCCAAGAGTACAACCTGCAACTTGGGCAAATCAACTCTTACTTTGGAAGAAAACCTCCCTCAACGATTTTGATGCACATCTTTAAAACGAAATTCTCCAAGCCTTTTTGGCCTCCTCCTTAAGCGTAGCGGCACAGAATGCTAGGAAGAGAACACAATCCTCCATCTTGGAAGAAGTGGAGTCTTTACCTAAAGAGGAGACGGTGGGAGAATTGGTGCTTCACGAGGTCACCACCCAAATGAAAAAGCTACTTTAATCACCCCCCCGAAAGAAACCTGCTAACAACCCCCACCGCTCAACCCCTACAAACCCTCTCCTCCAAAGGTTAACTCACATGGCAATAACACTCGACAACCCTTCAAAAAGCCCCTCCCTTTGATTAGAACCCCCCATGAGGACCATGCGCATCAACCCTTTAAAAAGCCTAAAACCTTGCCCCCTTTAGGCCACCCTTACTCTACCTCCCCCTCTTACAATCCTCCCATTTTAAACACCCAGAAGAACTCCTTCCCATCTTCATCCTCATCTAGTGTCGCCCCCTTACCCTCTCTACTCAAAACTCCCAATTATCCCCTCAACTCTCCCGCACCACAAACCAAGCCTCTACATCCTAAGCATAGTTTGCCAAGAACTTCAAAAAACTTGCAATGGAGGAGAGTGAAGTAGGGAAGGGGCACCCTACCACTTGGGTCCATTTGCTCTTTACACAAGCCCCTCTCTTTCCCCATATTTGGACCCCTCCTCCTTGTTTATTTCCTTTTCTTTCCAACTCCCCCTACTCGGGTAGGAAGCGTTGTAAATTTTGGCTCCCCCTCACTAACCCCCACCTTTTTAAGATCTTGTCTCTTAGCAAAATTACCACGTTTTCCCTTGAGCATAAGGTTACTAACTTGTCCTACCATAACCTCTCCAATCGCTCTCTTTCCCCCCCTCCCCCCCCCCCCCCCCCGAAAAAAGGATTGTAGGCCTTGGTCTCAATTATATTCCCCCCTCTCCCCCACCCCCCCTCTCCTCCTTTTTTCAAGCATATTCCAATTTAGAAAGGGGTTTAAAGCTTAAAATGTTTTTTTAAAATAGACCTTCTCTTCCGCCCTCCTCTTTTTCTATCTCTAATCCTCTTTGGAATCCTCCCTCTCCCTCCACATCTCTTAGCCAAACCTTTGAGCTTACCTTTTCTCTCCTTAAAAATCTTCTCTCCTCTCTTCCTCCGTTTCACCCTAATCCTCTTTTAAAGAATTCCATCTCTTCCTTAAGAAATGATCATAGCATCATTATCAAACCAGTGGATAAGAACTTAGGTCCAGTAATCCTCTCTAGGTCTTGGTATAATATAGAAGCCTTGCGTCATCTCATGGACCCCTTCACCTACTCTAAAATCTTTGCACTCCCCTTACCATTTGTACACTCCCTCCTTTCCTCTATTATCACCAATTACCCTCTTCTTCCCAACAACGAAAGCGCCTTTATCCTCTCCTCCTCACATAAAAACCCTAAACCTTGTCCCTTTTTTCTTTTACCAAAGATCCACAAACCCATCCTCGTTGGCTGTCCCATTTGTTCGTACAAAGGCTACATTTAGAGAACGCCTCTAAATGGCTCCATGGGCAACTCTACCCCATTCTTTTGTCTAAAACTCAACACTTAAAAGACTCACACTCTGATTTTAGATCTAGCTTCTATTTCCTTTCCTCCCAACATTATCCTCTTCACCTTTGATGTGGAGTCTATGTATCCCAGTATCCCCATACAAGATGGCCTCTTAGCCCTTAAACATTCCATCAAGGGTTTCTTCCCTTCCCCTAAGACCCACTTTATTTTATCCTTAGCCTCTCTTATCCTCAACCACCATTATCTCTCTTTCAATGGAGAGTTTTGGCACCAAATTAAGGGCACCGCTATGGGGTCAAATTTTGCGGTTGTATATGCTTGCCTCTTTCTTTGCTATTTGGAGGAAGGCATGAATCTCTTATCTTCCCCTTCCCTTCTCTATTTCAAGAGGTTCGTAGATGGTGCCTTCGAAATATAGGACGGTCCTCTCTCTAGCCTAAATGAGCTCCTCCATAGGTATGGACACCCTCTCCAAGAGCATATCAAAATCTCCGTAGCAATCTCCTCGCAAAGCTTTTATTCTGGATATTCATTTTTTCAAGGGAACTTATTTTACCACTTGTGGTTTCCTTGACACCCATTGCTACCAAAAAAGCCTTAATTCCTACAATTACAGCCCTTGGCAATCCTGGCACCCTACACACCAAAAGATCGCTTTTATTCTCGCAGAACTTAGAAGATACATTATAGAGAAAGTTCTCTTTCTGGCTTTATCTCCATCAAAACCTTTTCTTTTCTAGGCTAAGAGCTAAGGGATATCCCCTCCCCTGTTGGAAGCTTGCTTTCTTTACCTTTTCTACAATCCGAGACCCTCTCTCCTCCAATCTGTGTCCAAAACTAAATCTGCTCCAACCATCATCAAGATTCCTTTCTCACCTCTAATACGCCATCTCAACTTGTCCCGTTCCATTATCAAACCCCTCACAAAGCTTCTTAAATCCCACACACACCTCGCACACTTACCTAGGCATTTGATATGTTGGATGAATGCACCCAATCTCGACACTTTGCTCACTGGCAATTCCCCCCCCCCCCCCTCCCCCTCTCTCCCAATACTAGAATCCCATCCTCCTTTTTTTACTAAACCCTGTCGCAGCTAAACTCGATAATCTGCGACCTCTTGGATATGTACAACCTCTCTAAAAATCCACCCATTCCCTAGACAGGGTCAACATCTTTGGATCCTTTTCCTTTTTTGTACAATCTTGACCACTCCTTTGAGCTAACCCTCCACAAACTTTATTACCCTACCAACTCTCTTCCTTTCACTCCCTTTTTTAGAGTACCTACTTGTTGGAGCTATATATGGCTCACTCTACTCAACTTGGTCTCACCTATATATTTGTATCTTGTCCTCAATATTAATCAGTCTTTGGGAGAGTATATGGTGTGTATCTTGTCTCGTCTCTCTCTCTTTCTCTCTACATCTCAACATGGTATCAGAGCGGTAACGATCACGCGTCGATTCAATTCATGGTGACAAAACAGCATGTGTATGCGATTCGCACGTAAGATTCAAAATTGCTACAAATTTTATTTTTTGAGCGTTGATTCTTGTTAACTGTGGTTGTTTTGTGTTAAGAAGAATATGATTAGTGTTTTGTGTGGAGTTTATTGCTAATCAATCTAATCGTTGATTAGGTTTTCTTGTTGATGACACCCTGAACTTCATCTCGATTTTTCGGGGTGTTGTGCTTAAAATTTGGAGAAACGGGAAAAGTGCAATGGCACATTACATCCAAAATTTGTTCGTCTCCTCAAGCTCTTCGATTTGAGTTCTAGGTTTGCGTCAATCGGAGTTCGCAGCAGAAAGTTATGCTGTTTTTACTGCAATTGAGCTTGACGCAGCTTTCTTCGTCGTACTTCTTCGTGAAGCGTTCGTGATCGTTTTTCTAATTTTGGCGTTAACTTTTTTGAGAAAATTTAGCTTTTTGCTATTCGTATTGTGGTCGTCAATCTTGCGTCTCACGCCACTCTATTTTGAGGACTCTTTTATTATTAACGTCTCCTTTACCCTGCCTTTTTGGGTGACGTCTCTCACATCTTTGGACGTTCCTTGAGCATCCTTCTTGCGTTTATCATTTGACAGAACACAGTCCTTATATTTCTCTCATTCTCAATTGCGGCCTTCACCATATATGGTGTGCAGATTATGCGATCTTATCTTATACGTCTTCTCGCAACAAGATATGGCTATGACTATTCTTGTCAACGGCTTTCCTTATGGCCAGCGTTCTGTTCCTCCTTTCCAAGGCCAAGGATTTCCAGGCTGGAAAGCAAAGATGTTGTTAATTCTTGAAGGCGATGAACTCTCTGATGTCGTTCTTGGAAATCGTGTTTGTCCACCTCAACCTGTTGATACGGATAATGATAACGTGCTTATCACTGAAGGACCTATATTTGAAGATTGGAATGTTTCCTATATGGATTGGCAACGACGTGATAAAGCAGCTCGTCGGTATATTCTTTCTGCTCTTACTGATTCCCTTTTGCTTGATATGTATGAACTGCCTACATCCCACGACATATGGAAGTACCTTATTGCAAAATTTCAGAAGAAATCTGTCACAGAAATACTTTATTTGAGAGGGTTTCTTAACAAGTTACAATATGACGTTGGTACTGCCATGACGGGACATATTGAATCTTTCAAATCTATTATTAATCAACTTGCTGCTACCGATGATCCTGTTCCACAAAAGCAACTGATTACACTTCTCCTTGATACGGTGAAGGAATCTTCTTATGATAACATTGTTACTATTCTCTCTAATAAAGATGGTCTTGATTTCGACCAAGCCTGCATGTCTTTAATTGAATACTCTCAACGTCAAGAACGTCGTAATGCTGGTCACGATACAGCTATGATTTCACAAGAGGAGACCGAGTCACAACAGATGGAACGTGCTTTTTATGCTCGAAGGCGTCCATTTCAACGAGGAAACCGCAGAGGTGGCCGTCGCGGTAATATGTTCTCTCGTCTCAAATTTCCTAATAAGCAATGTTCTTACTGCAACAGAAATGGCCATACTGAAGATGATTGTTGGGCACGTCAATATGATGAAGAACACAATATTAGCACAAAACAACCACGTTTATCTAGAGACTCTTCTTCTTCTTCTTGTGAATATTGTGGACGAACTGATCATCCCACTCATATGTGCTATAAGCGTCGATTCGACACAGATCGTAATAGAGCATATGCTATTGAACATTGAAACAACATTGTACCAGAAAAAAGCTGCGTCCTATGTTCAGTTGCTTCAGACAGAATACTTCATGTACGTGATGGATCACTTTTTATTGTTGATTCTGGTGCTACAGGAAATATGACATATCAGTCTAAGTGGCTCCATAACTATCATCCACTACCAGTTCAACGTGTTGTTTATCTTGGTGATGATACTACTTGTCAAGTAAAGGGTATTGGAGACTTATATCTTGGTACTTTATCTTCTTCCACTCGAATTTTGCGAGGAGTATTACATGTACCAGATCTTCAACGTAATCTTCTTTCAGTTGCTAGACTTGTTGATCTTGGTCTGTTTGTTGGATTTGATCATACCAAATGCCGAATTGAGAAAGATGGACAGACTATAGCCACTGCTCCTCGAAACGGTAATTTGTTTGAACTCTCTCTCAACGATGCTGTAGCAAATGTTGTCACTGCTCTAGGTGATCATGATTGCAAAGTATGACATCACTGTTTTGTTCATGCTGATTTCTCAAAACTCCTTGATCTTCAACGTCGTGATCTTGTTCATGGCATGGATCTTAAAGCCCATCCCCATATGGGAATTTTTGAATTTTGTGCTCTTGGGAAACATAATCGTAAACCCTTTCCTCTTTCAAATACAACTCATTCTCATGACATATTGGATCTTGTTCATACTGATATATGTGGACCTCTACCTTCTTCGAGATCACAATATCGCTACTTCATTACTTTCATTGATGATTTCTCAAGGTATACGACTGTATTTCTATTTAGACAAAAATCTGAAGCCTTATCTGTTTTCAAACAATTCCACAAGGCTGCGGAACTTCAAACTGGTCGTCGCCTTAAGAATCTTCGTAGTGACAATGGAGGCGAATATGTTTCTCGAGAGTTTGTGAGTTATTGTGTTGAGAGTGGAATTCATCATGAACACACTATTCCATATTCGCCTCAATAGAACGGCGTTGCTGAACGAAAGAATCGCACTATTCTCAATGTTGTAAGATGTATGCTGATTCATTCTGGCTTATCTCGTGTTTTTTGGGCTGAAGCTACTTTGACAGCAGTATTTATTCAGAATCATCTTCCTACTACTACACCCTCTGGTAAGATACCCATCACAGCATGGACAAGTGACATTCCTTCTGTATCTCATTTTCGAACCTTTGGATGTATTGCTTATATTCATGTTCCCAAAGAAACATGAACAAAGCTTGATGCTCCTGGTCTTAAAGTTATTTTTATTGGATATTCTGACACTTCCAAAGGCTACAAATTCTATGACCCTTCCTCCAAGAAAGCTTTTTCATTTCTTTCAGATGATGAACCTCTTCCTATAGAGCAACTTTCCTCTTCACAACCATCCATTCCAAATGTTGACAATGATAATATTGATATTTTTTTTTATCTGCCTATTGAGTTTGAACATGGCTCATGTCATGTTTATGATGACGACATTGCTGATAATGCTTTTTCTACTTCTGAAGATCCGGTCACTTATGATGAAGCTATCTCTTCACCACAAAAGGATCAATGGCAAGAGGCTATGGAAGCAGAGTACGATTCTCTTATCTCTAAAGGTACATGGATACTAACTGAATTACCTCCTGGTCGTACAACTATTAAATGTAAGTGGGTGTATAAGACAAAAGTAAAAGCAGATGGATCTTTTGATAAATTCAAGGCGCGTTTAGTTGCAAAAGGTTACTCCCAAGTAGTCGGTGTTGATTATCAAGAGACTTTTTCACCAGTGTTCGCATTACAAGTGTTCGAGTTTTATTGGCATTTGCTGTTCAATTTGATTTAGAAGCTCATCAAATGGATGTGCGAACTGCTTTTCTTCATGGTGACTTGGAAGAGGAAATTTATATGGAACAACCAGAAGGGTTTGTTATTCCAGGTAAAGAAGACCTTGTTGCTCAACTCCATAAAGCACTATATGGTCTCAAACAAGCTTCGCGAGCCTGGTATACAAAATTTGATCTTTTTGTCATCTCTAAATGATTCATCTCTTGCTCTTCATACCCCAACTTATACATAAAACGCCAAGGTAGCAGTTTTGTGATTCTTGCTCTTTATGTGGATGATACCATCCTTGTTTCCAATGATTTGGGATTTCTTCAGCAAGTGAAAAAGTTATTGTCTTCTGCATTTGATATGGTGGATCTTGGAGAGATTCACTCGTGTCTTGGCATTCAAGTCCAACGGAACCGTAAAAAAGGTCTTTTATTCCTTTGACAGTCAAATTTTATTGCAGATACTATTCAAAAATTTGGTATGGAATCTGCACATTCAGCCAATACACCTTGTCTTGTGAGCTCTACGAAGAACACTTCTAAGAATGGAGGTCAACTTGTCACAAATCAACCTTATGCTAACTTGATTGGATGTCTTCAGTTTGTTGGCATGAACACTCGTCCTAATTTTCTGTTTGCTGCTAATTATCTTGGACAACATCTTGCATTTCCTTCTCTTAAGCATTGGTCTGCTGCAAAGTGTGTATTGAAATACTTGAAAGGCACTACAGATTTTGGTTTAGTCTATCGGCGACAACTCACATCTGATTCTATGCAATCTCTTTCTCTTTTGGGTTACACAGATGCAGACTGGGCAAGCTCACATTTATCTATGCGATCTACTAGTGAAAATTGCTTCTTTATAAATGGTTGTCTTGTTTCTTGGACCACCAAGAAAAAAAGTTGTGTTGCAGTTTCTACGACTGAGTCAGAATATGTTGCAGCATCACTTGCAGCTCGTGAGTTGATTTGGATTCGACAAATGCTGGTTGATATCGGTCACTCTCCTCTTTCTAGCACATCGATCCTTGCGGTGTGACAACCAAAGTGCTATTAGTCTTGCAAAAGACTATGTTCAACATAATAAGTCAAAGCACATTGCTGTCCATTATCATTATGTCATGTATGAAGTACGCAAAGGAACCATTATGGTTGAACACTGTCCAAGTGACCAGATGATTGCAAACATTTTGACCAAAGGCCTCAACGAATCACGTTTCATCCTCTTGCGCTCGGAGCTTGGAGTTGCTTCGGCCTCACTCTTTCTAGATTAGATTCTTTGCTATTGAATAGCTTTGTATATATGACATTGTAATCTTTTAGGTACCATGCACTATGCACACTCCACATTTGCACATTTTGATCTCTGAGTCACTTGAATATTTGTACATAGATGCACAATTCACTTTCACATCATCATCGCTGGTTCATATTTTCACATTGTATAGGGGCTTGGATTTTTCCCTTGAACTCCCCAAGGGTTTTTTCATCCAAAGCTAGAGACCTTTGTTTGAGTGGGGGTGTTGGAGCTATATATGTCTCACTCTACTCAACTTGGTCTCACCTATATATTTGTATCTTGTCCTCAATATGAATCAGTCTTTGGGAGCCTATATGGTGTGTCTCTTGTCTCGTCTCTCTCTCTTTCTCTCTACATCTCAACACTACTTAAATTTTGGTCATATCCTATCTTTCAATTGGTACTACCCCTCTTCAAAATGATACCAGCAGATGTAGTTTTTTGAGCCACACCTCACTATTTATACCCCCTCCATATCCTCCTATTGTTTACACCATTGAAGAGCTTATTAAGCGAAACGCGTTTGGTATAAACGTTATCTCCTTGTCATTCTCTCAACCCCCTTTCCCCCCGGAGCAAACCCTGATAGCTTTTGCTTTTTCTTCCATCTTGTGGCCTAAGCAAAATTCGCTCGCTAGGTATTTTTCAATTAAAACTTTATTGTCTTCTTCGTCCTGTACCTTGATATTTTCATACCAAGTATCCTCTTTGCAGCACCTAAATCTTTCACTGAAAAATATTTAGACAGCTCCTCTTTTTGGTCTTTGATGTCCTGCATGTTAGCACTTGCAATCAACATGTCATCAACATACAACATTAGGATGATGAACTTCCCATCTCCCAAATTCTTTGTGTAGACGCAGTGATCCGAGTTGCATCTTGTGAATCCATGATCCAACATCCATCGATCAAATTTCAAGTACCATTGTCTTGATGCTTTCTTTAAACCATACAAGCTCTTCTTCAATATACAAAACATTTTCTCCTTACCTTTTACTTCATACCCCTTTGGTTGAAACATGTAGATTTCCTCCTCTAAGTCACTGTGAGGGAATGCCGTATTTACATCCATTTGTTCGAGATTTAAATCATGAGCAGCCACAAGGTTTAAGACAAGCCTAATTGAGTTCATTTTTACAACAGGAGAAAATATTTCATTGAAGTCAATACCTTTCTTTTGAGAAAACCCTTTTACCACAAGCCTAGACTTGTACCTTTTCTTCCCATCTTCTTCTTCCTTCAGCTTGTACACCCATTTGTTTTGAAGTGTCCGCTTACCTTTAGGAAACTCAACCAACTCCCATGTTTGGTTGCGATGCAGTGAGTCCATCTCCACTTGCATGCTCTTTGTCCATTCTTCTTTGGATTCGTGTTGTATAGCTTCTTTGTATAATTCCGGCTCTTCGGAATCTGAGATCGAGAGATGGTTGAAGGATGCTCGAGATTGGCCGTGAAATTTTTGGTTTTCGGCGAGTGATTTTATTTTCCGGTGAGTTATTTGTCTTCACGCACGATGGATTCTCCTCATAATGGGGGCCTTACAAATGTGCGTTTTTAACACAGAAAATTACAAGGGGTAAATCAGGCTCCATACTTAACATATATCATTGGAAAGATCTCAAAAAGAAGGTTCTAAATCCCCAAACTTTGACAGATTTGGAGTTGATTTGTAGAAGTTATGGCTTCCCCATTGAAGCCGAAATGTGGGGAGAGATTTCATTTATAAAACAGAGTTGTCACACCAAAAAAAAAGAATCTTCTAGAATATAAGGAATCTGATGGCATGCTATATATCAATGGATAGATCTCGATGAGTACATTCTAAATCCAAAAGGTCCGACAAGTTTCGATTTCATTTGTAAATTTTTTTACTGTGTGCCCATTTTGGACAAGAGAGAGAAAGTAAAAGTCCTTATAGGGCCCATTTGAGAGTCCAAACTTTTCCTAATGGACTCTATGATCTGTTAAGTATGGATCCTGATTTACCCTTGTAATTTTCTGTGGTAAAAGCGCACATTTGTAAGGCCCCCATTATGAGGAGAAGCCATCGTGCGTGAAGGAAAATCACTCACCGATAACCAAAATTTTCACGGACAAGAATCAGGGGCAACTTTAGAGGCCTCGGGAGCGGAGGCCCCTGAGACTTTTTTTCGCCGGAATATTATGGCCGGACGGCGGCCGGAAAGTGGTCGGAAAACAACCGGTCGGTTGGCCGGTGGCTAGTAGTCAATGGCCGATGGCCCGTGGTCGGAAGTCAGTGGCCGGTGGTCGGTGGTCGGAAGTCAATGGCCAGAATATTCCTTTTTGCCGGAATATTATGGCCGGACGGCGGCCGAAAAGTGGTCGGAAAACAACCCGTTAGTTGGCCGGTGGCCGGTAGTCAATGGCCGATGGCCGGTGGTCGGAAGTCAATGGCCGGTGGCCAGTGGTCGGAAGTCAATGGCCGGAATATTCCTTTTCGTCGGAATATTATGGCCGGACGGCGGCCGAAAAGTGGTCGGAAAACAACCGGTCAGTTGGCCAGTGGCCGGTAGTCAATGGCCGATGGTCGGTGGTCGGAAGTCAATGGCCGGTGGCCGGTGGCCGAATTCAAAAGCGGACTTGTCTTCTCAACGGCGGCCACACATGGGCGGATTGGAGGGTCCGATTTGGACTTATTCGCACAAGGGCGGCTACACATGGCTGTCTCTCATAAGAGAGGGCAGCCCTTTTGGCCTATAAAAGGAGGCCATTTCTACACACATTTCATAGTGTGAAGTTGATGCAACAAGGTGAGTGTGAGGTGGTGAGAGTGAAGCAAGGCAGGAGCTCTATCAAGGGTTTAATCCCTTTGTAAACTACTTCTTCGTTTGAAGTGCTAAAGCCATTGAGTGGCTGCTTTCCCGTGAACGTAGCCCACATTGGGTGAACCACGTATATCGTGTGTACTCTCTCTCTCTCTCTACTCTATAATCTCTTGTGTGTGAAATCTATATCTCTCCATTAAGTAATCTACTCAAATATCTATTTAGCTACGTCTTATTTTCTAACATGATCCAGAGGCAAAGAAGATACTCACAAGTTGCAATGTGTTATATTTGAAGAAGGGCCACATCCGGTGAAGATATCAGGTTTGTCCACTTTCTCACGAATGAAGAAATAACTCACCTTGTGCTAGATCAAAGTCATGTAAAAATTCAGGAGGAGTTGTTTGATTATGACAACTCAAACAAAACTAATCAACCTATTGAAGCATCACAAGAAAATCCATAACCAAAGTGGACTAAACAGCTCTTTGATGATCACAATCCTCAGGTTCACAATCCTCGTGCAGAAGAAGGTGGTTTACGATGCTCAAAGTGAATAGAGGAGCAAAGGAGAGCCTCCAAACACATCTTCAACATCGTCAACATGCTACGGCCATCGTAGAACACCCCAGTAGCAAGGATACATCCTAAGAGTAGTTTACTGCATAATGCCTATTCTTATCCTTTCAATAGTTCCATTCCCAAACCAAATCGATCATCAGAATATGCTTCAGCCAAAAGCAACTCAAAAGGCCAGTCCATCATATCCATCAACCAGCTGTAATGATAAACTTAATAATCAAGGGTAAGCATCCCAACCTTACCATATTCAGTAGCAGTGAATTGACCAGCAAACCAGTCGGTAACAGTGAATTGATCAGCAAACCTGTCAGCAAAAACAGATAGGACGAGCATAGGATATCAGACCTTACCTTATATCAAACATCGGGCAAAACTCGATCATCTACTTCATTAACCACACATAGTAGAGCATCCGATCATAGTCCAACGTACCAATGATTAGACACATGGCCAGTCCATCCCTTCCAACACACCACTACAAGATAATGTCAAAAGTCAAGGTAGATCGACCCCAACCCCTCAAACTGAGAGAGAAGGTCAGTTCCACATCCCGAGACTACACTCTTCCTCAAACTATACTCCATAATGGATAGAATGAGCCGCGTTACAGCCCAAAACACAAGCTTAAGACTTTGTAAAACAATATAGAAAGAAAGACAAACCAGTCGGCAACACAGCTAGGACCAGCATAAGATAGCATATACTACCACATATCACTCATCGGCAAGGACCCAATCATCCATTTCATTAACCACAAACAGTAAAACATCCAAACAAAGTCCAGTCACTACTCAGACACATGGCCAGTCCATCTTTTCCAGCACTGGATTGCCCAGCAAAATACACTAAGTCATTGCAATAAACCCAATCATACCATACTCAAAATGCCATAAATACCTCTGTAGATTCGGCAGGTGTTTTTTTGTTGGGAGCCATCACAAAGTTGCTTGCAGAGTTGAAGCCCTTACCCACTCAATGTATGCAAACAAATTGAAAGAACAGAAATACCCTTTTCTCAATGGAAGCTAAGTGAGCATTATGATCACCTTTATAAGGTCGTGTCATAGCCTTGCAGTATCCCCCAACCGGCCGTGGAGCCCACTCCGGACCACATGCAGTCTTTTACTGGCATCGTATTCGAATGCCCACCCACCCGAGCTCAGGCAGTGCTAGTTGCATGCACCCGAAAGATAGCAAGCGGCGTCTACATTAGCCATCAGAGCCGCTTTGATGTTTTGTCACACCACGTTGTGTCTTGAGATATGATTAGTTTTCTTTACCAAAAATATTATAAGACCCCAAAGTATAGCTGGTGCCCAAAAAAAAGGCTTTTCACACACTCCATGGCCAAACCACGGCCATATGTTAGAGAGTTACCATATGGTATTACACAAACAATTTCCCGACCTAAATCCTCATGAAGATATTAAAGTTATGTTTAAGATTTGAAAGAGGGAAGCCCAGTCGGGCCATAGGGTCATAACCTGGTAGTTTCAAACCTCAGACTTGTAAAATATAGAGAAAGAGAAGGAAAGAGAGAGAGATATACAGAGAGAGATGAAGAAAGAAGGCCATTCATTCTCTAGATATAGCATATAGTGAATCAGTTCAAAGGTTTAGCTAGTGTTAGACCAAGCCAGAGGTAGGATGTCAAAAGAGTGTTAGATCAATGGTGGTGTCTGTTGTCTCCAGCTGTTTCAGTATCCATCTATACTCAAAAAAAGCGAGGTAAAGATTGCACATAACTAGTGAACATGAGAATCCCATAGGGATACCATGGATCTGCCGAAAGCATTGATTCCCTAGCAAAACAAAGCAGTTCTGAAATAACCATTCAATAATCATAATTAGACCACACTAATTATAGTGAGTGGGTGGTCCCTTATGTGCGTTTTTTACCCATCTAAAACTCCAGGTAAGTGAAATTGTGTGATAGCCCATCGTATTTCGTTTTTCAAAAACCCATTTACTAATCTGTTGTAGGACAAAAAAAATCCCCAAAGGTTCGAAGAGTGATATGTTTTCATAGCACTGTGTGATATCTGCTGAAAAAATAAAAAAGATGCATTGTGGTAGATTAATGAACACCTCAGTCGTGTTTTTTACTAGCCAAAAGTTATTCACTTGAAGCCCCGTGAAGGTTTTTACTGCTATAAAATTTTCCTCACAAATGGTGTTGAAGTCAGTGAGAATGAGATTGAGACATGCAGTAATAACGTTTGTGGCGTGTAACATAATGCAATTAGAGGCATCTGAAATCCACCTAAACTTATGCGTGTGACTCTTATACGTGGGAAAAAGTAAAGGTAGTTTAGAACTATGAGTGTCTAGTTTAAAGTTACTCAGTGAAATACCTAGGTAGCGTATGGTTTCTTATGGACACATTTCAGATACCAGGTATTCTGGTCCTTTAAGTCTCACCTCAGCTGCTACTTTGGCTAGGTGCTTGCAGATAAGAGTAGGTATATGAGGGGCTTTGTCAAGTCCTACCACAAACCAATTTTGTTTTAGTTTATTTATCATAGAAAGCAGTGAAGGAGAGAGCCAAGTTGTTTCCTAGCTTAACCATGTAGGTGGGATTGACCCAATACATGTTTGAAAATCTAAGAATAGAGAATCAAAAAGTCTAGCATGTTGTAGACTTTCTAAATTCAATATCTTGGCTATGTCAGCCAAGCAGGTAAGTAGTGCGGCAAAAGCCAAGTGTGGGTTTAATGGTTGTAATGGGATATGATTTAGACCCTTACCTAATAGGTCTTTGATTTCCTTTGAACCAATTAAAGATAGATCTGTAGTACAAACGTGTTGTCCAAACTCACCAAAATCTGAACAGTAGTCTCTAAAAAGAGGACATGTACATGATGGTTGTTTGTCAGATGTCAAAAATTCTGTAGAATACACAAAATTCTTCAATGGTGGATCAAAGGTCCAGCCAAAAGTCAATTCATCTAACATGTTAGTATTGCCAAACACTTGTTGAAAGGCATTTTGTATCAAAGACTTTGGTGTAAAAAGATCAAAAAACCAATTCGAAAAATGGCAGTGAATTATACGCTTCTTTAGATAATCTTTTTTGCATAAAACCAACTTCCCAGAAGTTGTCCGCTTGATCTGAAAAAGCAATAAAATCAAGAGTTAAACATTTTCTTGATAGGGAGATTCTTCCCCCTTCCTTTGACATAGCTTCTAGCTTTATTACGTCCTTTAGAAGACCCAGGTGATAAAAATGAGGTGATAGAGTGAGAAGCAGAACTAGTCAGCAAAGGCCTTTTAAGGGTGGGGGACTCATCTGCATCCAGTGAGTGTTTGAGAAGGGATAGAATATGTTTGATCCCTTTAGAAGCACTAAGATTTGAAAGTAAATGACTAGGTGCATCTAACTTTAGCTCCTTCAAAGCCTCATACATGAAATTCTTGAAGTGTAGATATGCAATCTGGGCTCGCACAGCTTCCTTAGCTTGGTCACCAAGCCATGAACAAATCATAGGTAAAAAATGCTCCTCCGTGTGTGATGGGAAGAGGTCCTCCAGATGGTTGAGAAGAAACCAGATAGCATGATCAAACAAGAGGATGTTGCTTTCACAGTCTGCTTTTGCATCCAAGCTTTGCATGCACACTTGATGTAGGGACGGTAGATGTTCCAAATAGACTAAGAATAGAATTCACTGCTTTGTTTAGAAGGTCATAGTCCCCTTGGTTCTGACATAAATGCCTGATAAGACAGGGCATTTCCTAGAATCCAAGAAGCTCATACTGAAAGGTGTTTTAATGGCATCACCTTTGTCCAAGAACTGAACTCCTTTGAGGGTCTCCAGTCGACAGTCTTCACTAGTAGAGGCTGGTAGCGCTGCTAAGAAAACCCAAGTCTCTATAGAGATGGGTGCAACAAAAGCCTTATTCTGAAGTTCCCAAAGCTGATGGTTAAACTCAATTCCTTCAATGGCAATCTGCCTAGGAGGGAGGAAAGGAAAACATTTAGAGACTTTTGGAACCATATCAAGTAGAAGTTTCACTTGACGAGCTAAGTCCCTGTTGAAAGCTTTTTACTGCTTCCAGAGCTGTGTCATCCCTACAAAAAAGGCCTTTAGGAGCCTTAGCAGGATCAAATGATTTAGTGGAATCAAAACAAGAAGTGAGGCCACATACTTTTTTGATAAAGTTAGACAGGTCGGCTCCCTTAGCCGAGAATTGTAGCATATTAGTTTTATGACTCATTTCAATAGCAGATAGATTGCAAGCCAATCTCTACACATGAAGTAACCCTTCCTTTGAGTCAACAAAAACTAGGTTGGCGAGGATCAAAACCCAATCGTTTAAAGTTAACAGATTCATGATCGAGTCATGGGTCTCTATTACTTTTGAGTGTTGGTTTAGGAGAAAAATGGCTAAAGCATCTCGTATCAGTTTAATCATGAGCAGGGATTCCGGAGAGAAGGGCAAGGTAGAAAGGTCAAGGGTAGCAGAGATAGGGATTACTGAAGCCAGAAAAAGGAAAATATTAGTAAGATCCATAAGAGGAGTTGGTAAGTATTCCATCTTAAAGACAACCAAGACAGAAGGTTAACTGTTGTGTGGGATACTCCCTATCCAAGAAAATATGGTTGCAAGCCATATCTTCTAAGGATAAAAATCATGTAGACTAGGTCTTGGTGCTCTAGGACAACCCGAGGGCCGAAAAGCACCATGTGCTTAAGGAGAGAGAGTTTTAACTATAAACAATATACATAACACATGAGATATTCTACAAAGACCTTGGCCTACAAATATAGTACAAAATCATGTATTTCTTTTGACAGTATATCCAAAGCAAATACATCTTAGTTATAGGCCAATAAAGGGTAAGATGGTCATGTTTTAGTCCAATAGTTACAAGTACAGCACTTCATCTTCTTAATCAGTAGCCAAGGAGAGGACACCCTTACCTGCATCCACAGTAAGAAAACAAACTTTTGGTTAGCTTCCAGACAGCATTGCAGGTAACTAGGGTGACCCAATTGTCATCCATGTCACCGAGGTACCAAAAAAGAAAAAATCATGCTACTAATAATCAAAGTGATAAGTAATTTGGTGTTTTCCATATGCCAGAATTTTGTATGTTTCTAACAAAATATGAAATTTCTTGAAAAAACCATATAGTTTTAATTCAAGTCTAACTTTAATTTAAAGTGAAGTTTTAACAAGCCAGGACCTAGTTCTTGTTACATCAATTGTGAATCCAAGCCATGATATGGTTCATTTCGACAATCTTAATTATCGACGAGAACAGCATATTCGTTCCGAAATTAATTTTACTATTAAAAATTCCTCTAGAAAGCAGATTTTCATGAGTTTAAGCAATCTAAAAGTCATATTCCCTTTGAAACCAACCAGGATCTGCAGACAGTCATCAGAAAAACCTTTTACAAAAACACATCCACCTACCAGTTACAAGCCCGATTATGTCAACCATCGAACCATGTATGTCAGCTTCCAAAGAATAGTGTAAGCCTTATACACCCAAGCTTCAACCAATACTCTCAAGCCGAACAAAGGGCCATAACAACCATAGTATTCTAGTCGGAAACCCCAACCAAACCTTTAGATTTATCCATGATGTGTCAACAGTCTGCTGCCGGTATAATTCCCAGCACATAAATAACCAACCGTTAGTGAACACTTTATTGCTGCAACCAACCATTACAACAAGAGTTAGTCGAGGGCAGACCATACAATACGCCGACCATGCCAGCCATTCGGCCGAAACAGCCAGCCATATTGGCCAGATAGCACCAAAAAATAATCGATAGTTAGTTATTTTAATGGTGCTGAAGTCATCCAGCAACACAAGTCAGTCGAGGATAACCCTAACATAATCCCCAAAATATCATTTATAGAGTATAAGTCAAAATAGAGAGAATAAAAGTAATGCACATGTTCATTCATTTCAGAATACCACAACCAAGGGAAAAGAGAGAATACTACCCACACTAGCTAGGGACAACAAATACTACCACTTTTATCCTCCTACTGTAAGGCAATGCTAAGAAGCAACCCAAACCTTCATCTAATGTGATAAAGGACGGTGGGAGGACGGTCACCCAACTTACTACTTCGTAAAAACAAAAAACCCATTCGGCAAAGGCTAGGGCCATCCGAGGACAGCTTATCCTACCCTATATCAAAGAACAGCAATGAGCCAATCACCTATCCCATTATCACAACATAATGGAACATCCGAACCCACACAACCTTTGTTTAGTCAAAGGCCTAGCTACTGTCAGCACAGAACACCCCAGTAGCAAGGATACATCCTAAGAGTAGTTTATTGCATAATGCCTATTCTTATCCTTTCAATAGTTCCATTCCCAAACCAAATCGATCATCAGCATATGCTTCAGCCAAAAGCAACTCAGAAGGCCAGTCCATCATATCCAACAACCAGCTGTAATGACAAACTTAATAATCAAGGGTAAGCATCCCAACCTAACCATATTCAGCAGTAGTTAATTGACCAGCAAACCGGTCAGTAACAATGAATTGACGAGCAAACCAGTCGGCAAAAACAACTAGGACGAGCATAGGATATCAAACCTTACCTTATATCAAACATCGTCCAAAACCCGATCATCTATTTCATTAACCACACACGGTAGAACATCCAATCATAGTCCAACCAATGATTAGACACATGGCCAGTCCATCCCTTCCAACACACCACTACAAGATAATGCCAAGAGTCAAGGTAGATCAACCCCAACCCCTCAAACTAAGAGAGAAGATCAATTCCACATCCCGAGACTACACTCTTCCTCAAACTATACTCCATAATGGATAGAATGAGCCGCGTTACAGCCCAAAACACAAGCTTAAGACTTTGTAAAACAATATAGAAAGAAAGACAAACCAGTCGGCAACACAACTAGGACCAGCATAAGATAGCATATACTACCACATATCACTCGATCATCGGCAAGGACCCAATCATCCATTTCATTAACCACAAACAGTAAAACATCCGAACGAAGTCCAGTCACTACTCAGACACATGGCCAGTCCATCTTTTCCAGCACAGTGGATTGCCCAGAAAAATACACTAAGTCATTGCAATAAACCCAATCATACCATACTCAAAATGCCATAAAAGGTGCAAAAATACCTCTGTAGATTCGGCATGTTTTTTTTTGCTGGGAGCCATCACAAAGTTGCTTGTGGAGTTGAAGCCCTTACCCACTCAATGTATACAAACAAATTGAAAGAACAGAAATACCCTTTGCTCAATGCATGCACCCCAAAGATAGCAAGCGGCGTCTGCATTAGCCATCAGAGCCGCTTTGATGTTTTGTCACGCCACGCCGTGTCTTCAGATATGATTAGTTTCTTTACCAAAAATATTTAAGACCCCAAAGTATAGCTGGTGCCCAGAAAAAAGGGCTTTTCACACACTCCATGGCCAAACCAGGGCCATATGGTAGAGAGTTACCATATGGTATTACAGGAACAATTTCCCGACCTAAATCCTCATAAAGATATTAAAGTTATTTTTAAGCTTTGAAAGAGGGAAGCCCAGTCGGCGGGCCATAGGGTCATAACCTAGTAGTTTCAAACCTCAGACTTGTAAAATATAGAGAAAGAGAAGGAGAGAGAGAGAGATATACAGAGAGAGATGAAGAAAGAATGCCATTCATTCTCCAGATATAGCATATAGTGAATCAGTTCAAAGGTTTAGCTAGTGTTAGACCAAGCCAGAGGTAGGATGTGGTGAATCAAATCCACCTTTATACCTAGTAGAGAGAGAGAGAGAGAGAGAGAGAGAGAGAGAGAGAGAGAGAGAGAGAGAGAGAGAGAGAGAATAACAAGGGATATAGACACAAGAGAATAACGAGGGATATAGACACAATTGCACATTGATTGTTGCATTGAAGAGGCGTACTAGATTATGAAAAATATCCCAAATCTGCAACAAATAATTGTCAAAGCCAAACCAATTCATGTGTTGCTAACGATGTAGCCACATAATCTACCTCAATAGTAGAAAATGCAACACATTATTGTTTCTTACTAGACCAAGAAACAAGACATCCATTTACAAAGAAACATTTGCTACTTGTAGACCTCATAGATAAAATGTGAATTTTCCCAATCAACATTGGTACATCCAATAAGATCAAGAGATGTTGAAGAAGATGGACTCATCCTGGCAATGATAAACAAGGCCAAACTCTTTACAGCCCCTTAAGGTACTCAAGGACACATTTTCCGCACTCCAATGAATGGTAGAAGGAGCAGAAAGATATTGTCCCAATTTCCAAATATTTAGCTACAAATAGAATACCAAGCCTTGTATTTAAACCAACAAACTATAAACAACCAACAAGATTAGCATAAGGCTGATGAATGGTTGGTTCTTCACTACAACTAGTAGATGTACCCCTTGGTAGAACTCATAAGCATGGGGGTACTTGGAGAGTGTGCATTTGTCAACCCAGACTTATCACAATATCATCAATAAACTTTGTTTGGCAAAGAATTAAGATTCCTTATTATAGTGGCGTTGAACTAAATACCCAAGCAAGAATGAATCTCACCAAGATCACCATCTCAAATGTAGTTGATAGAAGATTTTTGATAGCTTCCAAGAAAGAAATATGATTTGACACAAGAATAGTATCATCAACATATAGAGAAAGAATCATAAAACAAATACCTTCCCTTTTGAAATAAAGATTTGGGTCAAAAAAGAATGCAATAAATCCTTTCAATGTGAGAAATTGGTTGATCTTTATCTGCTTGCAAGCTCGAGAGGCTTGTTTCAACCCATATAATGCACAAAGAATTCAAGACACAAGATGCTCCTTTCCTACAAATATGAACCTTCAAGTTGCTTCATTTAAATTTCTTCTTTGTGAATTCCATTTAGAAAAGCATTTTTGACGTCCATCTGTAAATTTCGAGGTCAAATTGTGTTGCAAAAGACAAAAGCATACGAATGGTTGTGGAGCTAACAACTAGAGAAAAAGTTTCTTGATAATCTACTCGTGCAATTTGGGACTAACCTTTCAGAACAAGTCGTGCTTTGAACTTGTCAAACGAGCTATCTACCTTAGTTTTGGTTTTTTAAACCCATTTGCATTTAATAGGAACACGATCTAGGGGTGGATAAAAAAGAATCCATGTACCTTTGGAGATTAAAGTTTTGTATACATCTGGCATAGCTTCTTGCCATTGATCCTTTTCATAGCTTTGATATACAATGTTGGATCCTATTGAACAACCATAGCATCATCAAAGACTTCAACCTCAGCATAATATGATCAAGTTAGGATACGGAGAAAGCTTTGGAGAGAGCTTTTTTTTTTTGGTCGGTCGTGCACCACTAGTGCCGCCCTCTTTGGCCATCATCACATCCACCACCAGAGCCACCTACTCCTCTCCTCCAACGTCTCCTCCTCTACTTCCCCTTTCTCCTCCACCATCCCCTCTCCTCCACCACCTCTTTTCCTCCCTATCCTCAGCCTTCTTCTTGCATCTCCTGATCTCTCCATCCTCCCACCTCCACATCTCTTTCTCACTCACTTGTTCCCTCCCTCTCACCCAAAACTCTGTGTGTGTGTGTGTGTGTGTGTGTGTGTGTGTGTGTGTGTGTGTGTGTGTGTGTGTGTGTGTGTGTGTGTGTGTGTCCATCACTGTAGCCCCAAAATCTCACTCATTTTCTAATCGAATCCCCTTAATCTTACCTCCCTGTTCTTTGCCTGCTACATACCTCTCATACTCTTTGTCTCCCTTTGCTTAGACGTCTCTTTTTCACTTAATTTTTTCTTCTCTCTCACCTATTTCCTCTCTCTCTTCCTCCCTCACTCCCTCCACATCCCCCTCAATCTTACCACATGTGGTCTCCTTCACTCTCTCATCACATCCCCTCAATCTTATCACCCCCTCTTCTCCACGAGTCCTCCACCACCTCTCCTCCTCCCTATCCTCAGCCTTCTACTTGTGTCTCATGCTCTCTCTATCCTCTTACCTCCACATCTCTTTCTCACTCACTTCTTCACTCCCTCTCATCCAAAACTCTCTCTCTCTCTCTCTCTCTCTCTCTCTCTCTCTCTCTCTCTCTCTCTCTCTCTCTCTCTCTCTCTCTCTCTCTCTCTCTCTCTCTCTCTCTCTCTCTCTCACACACACACACACACACACACACACACACACACACGCACGCACACCAGCTCGCCCTTCTCCTAGGAGCTTTCTTGCAGTGACAGCAACACCCAAGAAGGATCCTCTCAACTATCAAGAAGCAAGAATCTCAGCCCTTGAGGCCCATATTCACGAGCTCATTGGGAAAAATGTTAGTCTCAAACAACACCTACAGAAGCTTGAGAATGCAAGAGAAATAGAGAGTCAAGCTCTCCTTGTGAAAGCACGAGAGGTCGAAACATCCCTCAATGAATCTGTGTCGACGGTCCAGAAGGAACTTCACAATGTAACTGTAATGTAAATGGCCTATGAACTTTGAGAGTAGCGGAATTAGAAAATTAGGTGAAGCATTTTTCAGAGATTACTTTGTGAGCATAGCGGGTGAACTTAATTGATGGTAGCAACATAAACATGGTACTTAGTTAACTTGGCATGAACAAAACTTTTGCAAGAGAGAGAGTTTAGAGAACATGACAATAGTTGAGGACCGGATTCATATGGAGCCGGTCCCCCCTCCAATATGCATTTTTATTATAGTTTCTCCCATCAAGAGAGACTTGGTACAATACAATCTTTGTGTTCTTTGTGACCTACCTGATGCAATGAAGATGGAAAGCTTCATGCATCACAAGCATAACATAAACTTGTAGAAAGCATTAACTATCCCAAGCCTCAGTCCCAAGGCCTCAAACACCTTCAAAGGTGGAGAGAGCTAGCGGGGAATGAGGGTAGGGAAGAGGAAGAGAAACATTCCATAAGAGAAATAAATAGTTCCTCACTTATCATTACTCTTCTTGCTAGCATACATAATAGCATAGTAATGGAGATGGAGAAGATGGAAAGCTTAAACATTGAAGCATGGCTCTTGGTTGGATTTGCATTCCATAGCCAAGAGTGTTGATGTAGGCTCTCACTTATCACAAGCTTGGAGAAGGAGGTGGTGTTCCTCAACTTTCACCAAGTGAGAATGCCCTCCCAAATGAGTGTGTGTGTGGAGTATATCCCCCTAGCACCCCTCCTCCTTGCTTTGGGCGAGTGGTAGCTTTTCCACATGCTTCCATCTCATTGGACCCCTCTCCCCCTAGACAATCACATGCAACATGCAGTCAAGTACATGGGTAGTCTTTTGACAAGTGTCCTCCTTACCCCTTAGAGAGAGAGAGCTTGAAAATATCTAGATATTTGTTGGATGGAAGTAGAAGCTCATTGGACCCCTCTTTAGCCCAACCAATAGCATTCAAACACCCCATGTGGTTAAGCTTAGTGAGAGTCTGACATATGTCCCATGTGCCCTTTTAGAAAAGGGGTGTCCCTTGGGTGAGTGGAAGGTTAGGTCAAAGATTCCCCTAACTTTGGGACTTTTATGCATAGGAAGCTTCTCAAGCAACTTCCTCATTAAGTGTATAGGGTCTCTTTTTGACTCAAGCATCTTACCCCCCATGCATAGAAAGCTTCTCAAGCAACTTCCTCATTAAGGGTGGAGGGTCTCTTTTTAACTCAAGCATCTTACACCCCATGCATAGGAAGCTTCTCAAGCAACTTCCTCATTAAGTGTGTAGGGTCTCTTCTTGACCCAAGCATCTTACCCCCCATGCATAGGAAGCTTCTCAAGCAACTTCCTCATTAAGTATGACAAGTACCTCAAGTACCTTAGTCATCAAGCATGACAAACACCTTAGGTGGAGTTCCCACCTCAAGCTCAGCCCTAGCTTTCCTAAGGTCAAAGGCAAGTCTAAGTCGGGTTCCCAACTCAAGCACAGCCCTAGCTTGCTTAAAGTCAAAGACAAGTTTAGGTCGGGTTCCCACCTCAAGCTCAGCCCTAGCTTGCTTAAGGTCAAAGGACTTTTAACACTAACCATTGGAGGTCTTTAATGAATCTAACCCTAAGGTCTTTTAAGCTCCATTAGTTAACCTTGCTCTTTGACAGACCATCTCTCATTTGGGCCCCTTTACCATTGGCCCCGTGTTGAGATAGATCCGTAAGCACATGTCTATATTCTAACCCTTGTTCCCGTTTATTATCCCACATTAAATGATCATCGCATTTGGTGGCAAGATCCTTTAAGGAACTTGATGCTATTTTTGACACCTTCACCTCCTCTGATACGTCCATCTCTATCGTTGTGGCTTTGTTGCTTGCTCTCTCCTCATCTTTTGCCTCAACTGCATGTTGTTTCTACTTCTTCTTAGTATTTGTTGTAGTGGACCTTTTCTTCTTTGTGGCAGGCATCTCCCAGGTGGGATCATTGTTGTTTCTCGCTCTTGTTACTCGTTTTCTTTCAACGACTTGGCTTGCAAGCTCAGCTAGTCGCTTTTTGGACAATGTCTTTAGCTGAAATATTATGCAAATAGGAACATGATAAACAAGTATGTAGAAAAGGTAGTTGAACTAGATATTGGAGATTTCATTTTACCTCTGCACGCTCCTTTTGGGTGAGAACCTTCTCCACGGCATGGCTTCTTAGTGCCATGCTCACACCTGTGCTATCAATTGGCTTTCCATCATGTTCCCAATGCCTCGTTTTTACCCTTAGGAATTTCCTGTGCTTGAGAACCAAAGGCTATGATACTTGGGTCTTTCACCAAGTGCCATATGGGCCATGCCACAATGGTGCCTATCGCTACGTAGAGAGCGTCTACATCATCGTCAATAGGTGGCACATATAGCAATGGTAGATCCGGCTTTGACACAAATTGATAGATATCCCTATAGTACCTCTCAAAAGCTCTCTCCCATGTAATTTCTTGTGTGGCAGTGACTACACAACTACTCCTTTTCCAATCTCCTTGCCCTTGCTAAGAAGCACCACGGATTCGTGCTTAGCAAACGATACAAGAGAAACATGAGATATTGAAATGGATATGGAGAAAGAACGATCTTTCTCACCACTATAGCTCAAAAACTCTGCAAAACAAATTAAAACATCCATAAATTGTGCTCACTATAGGCAGAAAGAAGGCACACAAAGGAAAGGGCATTCTTCACAATGTGAATCTGGCAAGAGGGATTCTTCTAGGAATAGATCAAGATCAAAGCCTCGTGGTCATGGGAAAAAGAGCTTTCAATGCCACTACTGTGAGAAGTATGGCCATATGAAGAAGGATTGCCATGCACAGAAGCATGATAAGGGTAAAGGCAAAAGCAATGATAAAGAGGAAGAGTCCAATGACAATACAAGAAATCAATATAGTCACTAGTAATTGTGATGTGCAAGACATTAATATGTTAAAAGACACTCCTAACATCTTTTATGATACACCAAAAGCTCTTTCTTTACAAAGTTCTATGCCAGATTAAGGTGCTTGTCGATGGTGAGGTGTTACACACTTGGATCTTGGATTTGGGTACGTGTCTCTTCATTTGACTCCACACAAGGAATGGTTCTCGAGTTATGAGGAGACTGTTGGTTTTGTTACTTTGGGTGACAATTATGTAGTGGGCATTAGTGACATTGATGGGTTATGGCAAATGACATCATTTTTGTGTCTGTCATCTACCAATCTTGACTCATAATTTGATCTCAATTGGGAGAATGGATGACTTGGGCTATTAGTAAGGGACTGTTGAAACAAGGTGTTGGGCTTGGCATTGCTTTGCTCAACATCTACGCCAAATGTTGTGTATTACAAAAAGCAAAGCATGGAACATGTGTAGTGATCAAAGGAGCACACCAAATTACTTCTTTCTATGCTAACACAAAAAAGAGAGATACATAGTAGTCCAGTGGGGCTTGAGGGAACCAGAAACTCCACCCCAAACACCATTGATCATACATACAAAACACTCACAACAAAGGGCCAAATGTTCAACATAATTGAAGGCAATACCTGTGAACTTGGGCTCAAAAGTGATACAAGTGTGAATGAGGGCATGTAACTTGCTTAAGCTCTAGGATTGGAGTCGCCATTATCATGGAAGAGAGATTCGGATAACTTGAGTCTTATGCTTGCATGCAAGGGCTTCATCTTGGTCATGAGCGGGGAAAGTTTTTCAGACATATCTAGCTCATGTTCATCAGCACTCCAATCGAAAGCTTGAACCAAGCTTGCAAGAATGTTTTGCACATTGAGAAGGCCCAAGGACCATCCAAGGCACCCTCTCCTGCCAGAGCCGAAGGGGAGGAGCTCAAAATTTTGGCCACGCACATCTATATGACTATGGTCACATAAGAATCTCTCAGGCAAAAACGTGAGCGGTCTTTCCCAGACCTTAGGGTCGCGGCCTATCACCCACGTGTTCACATAAGCTTGCGTATTTGCAGGTATGTCATAGCCAGCAATTTGGCATGGCTGAGTTGACTTACGTGGTATGAGAAATGTTATGATTGGGTGTAATCTCATGGTCTCCTTGATCACTGCCATCAAATAGGGCATGTTCGGGATGTCCGACTCTTGAACCATGCGTGCCCTTCCAACTACACTTTCCAGCTCTTCTTGTAGGGTCTTCATCTTGGTTGGGTTTGCCAGCAACTCTGCAAGTGCCCACTCTATCAATAGTGCAGATGTGTCACTCCCTCCTCCAAATACTTCCTATAAGAGAGAAACGTAGTTACGATTAAAGCATAACCATGAACAACATTACAACAATTATTTCATAGGTAAATAACGATTGAGTCGTCCAGGGCTCAATAGCAATTATCTTCCTCAGCTCACAAGGACCCCATCGTTCAACCTAAACTACTAACCATACATACAGGCCGGGAAAGGAGCTTCAGTGTCCTTTCCCCACAATGTCGGCTCCCCATTGGATCACCATCATCACGGGAAAAAGGAACTAGAGGTCCTTCCCCTACACCATAATATACATAAATATTTATGTTTGTGTATACGTATGTATATGCATAAAATATTTATCTACATACAATTGGATCTGCTGATTTATTCCCCCCTAATCTGCCTGACGTTCTTAATCATCTATGTAATCTCGAGCAACAAGAAAAAACAGGAAGAAATAACGGGAATACCTGAAGCACTGCCTTGATATGCTCATCACTCATCTGTATGTTTTGAGGGCAACTTACAGATGCCGACAGCAGAATGTCCAGAAGATCCTTAGGGGGATCGTGTATTCCCCGTCTTTGCTCTCGCCTGCCGTCAATAATAGCTTGAAAGGCGGCCTTCATTCTGGGGCCAGCCACCAGCTTGCTATGCTTCACGCAGCCTTGCCAGTCCATCCACCTGAGGAGAGGGATGAAGTCACCCAAATTGAAAGCGCCGAGGGCTTCTATCACGTCCAGCAGCACCGGAACAATTTCTGGTGACGCCTCGCCCAGCACCATTCTGCAGATGATGTTACTGGTGGCAATTTGCAGCTTGGGTCTCACAGAGATAGGCTTTGTACTGTTAATCTTGCTGTCGGCTACGAGGGATCGTAAAAGAGCGCGCGCTTCCTGCATTCGGATGGGTTCGAAGCTGGCCATCCGCTTGGCGCTGAAGAGCTCAGTGGTGCACAGCTGCCGCAGAAACTTAACGTAGGGCCCAGTGTCGGAAAATGTGAAGCTTGTAGATGGGCCATAGATGGCCTCGCAAGCAGCAGTTCGAAAACGGGAGGAGAAGTCCTTGTCGTGCCTTTGCAAGATCTCCCGGGCCATCTCCGGTGTGGAAGCAACGACGATGGGGACGGAGCCCAGCCTCAGATACATGAGGGGTCCATACCTCTTGCTGAGGTCGCAGAAGGAGCGATGCGGTCTCTTGCCCACCAAGTGGAGATGCCCAATAATAGGCAGCGCAAGAGGTCCTGGGGGCAACTTTCGCCTCCTTCCAATTGCGCACACCGCTACCATCACGCACACACCAGCGACGATTGTCAGTAGGACGAGCATCAGCAAATCTGACGCCGGCAACTCCATGCTTCTCCCAAGGCGCCGCTCTGCATAGGTAAGCGGTTCTCACTCGTGAGTCCTCTTCACCCTACTACCACTGGGCCTAACCTGTTCGCGAAGCTGCAATGAAGGAACAAGAGGAAGTAGCTCGCCCGTGTAGCGGATTCCTCTGTTCATCCGCTCAACAGGGATTAACGGTCCTGGTCCACTCCAGGACCAATAAATGATCCAAGCCGTCCGATCTATGGTACGCGTGGCTTAGTTATTAGTTATTTGAACGAATAACTAAGCTTCATTTTTTAATTATTATTTTTAAAACCACGAACGCGGTGAATTTGTATTAGAAGAGCAAAAAAGTTAGGGGTTACGATTTAGCTGAGGCTATGGTCACGCGCAGCTTAATTTTGAAATAAAGAAAATAAAGGGGGAGTGGGTCGTGTGATTTGGGAGGTTAGGAAGTTGAGAGGTTGCAACCACTCCATAAGCTGTCAGATGTGAGACAGCTTTTTAGATGCATCCACTGGCTTTGTAGGCTAACTAGGCATAGTTGCAAAACGTTGCCCGGTCGCCACAGCCTCGCTCTGAGTTTCTCTCTCTTGCCTGCGCCCGGCTCTCCCTCTCTCTACCTGCTGCTCCCGGTCTCCGTTCTATACTCCTGTCAGAAGTCCGCCAGGCTTACGAGTAACTAAGCCTCGCGTGACCACGCTCTAAGTCTGACTTGAGCGATGGCTTAAGGCAGGATGTTCACCTCTACATTACCCCAGCACCCTTTCCTTCATGTAAGTGGCCACGTCAAATGCGTGGGACAGTGCGAACCCTCTACCTCACATAACTTCTCTCCTTCTCCTCAATGTCCCTTCTGGCCAGCTGGTGCTAGTAGGTCCCCCCTAAGTCCTATCAAGTTCAGACCCACTCATCTCTAATATTTTACCCCTAGAGCTAGCAGAGAAACTCATGCAGGCCCTCGCTGATAGACAGCAACTCCTGCAAACCAAAGCTCGCTCTGATGGAACTCATTGAAGCCCACCAAGAGGAGATCAAGAGCCTGCTGGAGAAACTGCCAGAGGAAGCCTACAACCCCCCCCCCCCCCCCCCCCCCCCCCCCCCCCCGAGGTTCAACGCGAAAACTGCCAAGGACATCCTCAGACTAGCAAAGGACAAACTACTGAAGGTAAGACTTCGGTTATTTTGTCGTCCTCTCAAGTCAGGAAAGTCGAAAAGGGGAAAGCAGATCCCTAGTGGGTCTCCTAGCTGGCCCGCGCCCTCCTGTAGACATGCTGAAAGCATGGGTAAAGCAACAATGGTATGCGTGTGGCATCGAAGTGGAGTCCATTCAATGCCTTCCTAAGAATCATTTTCTGTTCGTTTTCAGAGAACAGACCATGGCATTCCAAGCCCTGAGTTACGGGCAGTGGGTTATCCGTAACTCACCTCTGTGTTTGTTCAGATGGAACAAATCTTTCAACCCAAAGACTTCAGCTGCTAGAAACTACCCGATTTGGGTTGAGTTCACCAACCTTCCCCTGCATCTGTACAGCCATCTTGGCCCTATAGCAAGCCAACTGGGCAAGGTCTTGGGTGGCCGACCTAGACAGGATTTTTACAATCGAGCTTGGCACCCTCAAGTTCTAGTGGAGATGGACATCTCCAACCCTGACAATCTCCCTTCTGCCACATCGAGATTCTCATTGACGATGGGGAAACCTTTGATCAACCTGTGGAATATAAATACCTCCTCGACATGTGCTTCTTATGCGGCAAAAGAGGTCACTTTGTGAGATCCTGACCCCTCAAGGCTCCTCCCACTACCCCAGTTAAAAACCCCCAAGCCCCTGCTGACCCTGTTCCTCAACACTCAGGCGCTCCCCAAACTGAGAATACTCCTCACCCATCCAAAACTCGCCCTAACCAGGCCTCCTCCAAGCCTAATAATGTCAGGAGAAATGATCCGAAAGGCAAGACATCGAATAGATTCGTTGTTCTAGCCCATAGTCAGGACTTTGTGGATTTTGACTAAGAAGACTCAGAGGAATTCATCCCCCCTAGCCAACCCCAGGCTCCCGTAGTGGATTCTCAACTTGAGGATGAAGTCAATGACATGGATACCCATGCTCTCCCCGACTTGAATAAAGAGAACAGTAAATGAGTCAGTGTTGGCTCCTCTTCCAAATGGCCCTTCTCCCATGGAGGTGCTCAAAGACAATAAGAGGAATCATGCCAATGTGGCTCAGACACCCCCTCGGCAATCAAGCCATAACAAAAACAAGCAAGTTACTAAATGAAAGTTCTTTCATGGAATGTCAAGGGCATGTCAGACCCACTCAAAGTCAAACTTATAGCTTCCTGGATTAGAAATAATCCAACTGATTGTATAATCATTCAGGAGGTTAAAACCTCAGGCCCTAAACTGGTCCGAGCTCTGGAGATGGTTTCTAAGAATCACCTTTGGCTGCAGGACTCGCATCCCCACGGCGCTGGAGGCTGTGTACTTGGTATCCATGAGGGGTACAGGAATAGTAACTTACTCACGATGTCAGGGCACAATTGGTGTTCAGTCCTTCTTCCCCACCCTTACAACGCTAGATTGGTTGGTGTGTATGCAGGCGGGTCCATGTCGAACCACACTAAGATCTGGCAGTCTCTAGCCGACCTCCAAGAACCTCTTATCATTTTAGGCGACTTCAATATGGTTGAATCGCTAGAAGACAGGTTCCTCTCCGGAGGCATAACAGTGAGGGGAGCGGAAAAAGAAGCCTGGGATGCACTCAAGTCAGATCATCAACTTTAGGATGCAGGAAATGCATGAGAATTTACTTGGCAGAACTATAGCAAAGGGGAGTTGGCCAGGAAGGCTCGTTTGGATCGGTGCTATCTAGAAGTCTCAGTAGCCAACTCCTTTTCTAGGGTTAAAGCCAAACCTAAATATATTACATGTATCTCGGACCACTACCCACTGGTGCTCACATTGGACAACAAGGCCTCCAAGGTACGGAATAGATGGTTCCACACCGATCCCTCCTTGTTTAAATTACCTATTGTTCAGGAGGCTGTCTCCCTCATCTGGACACAAGCCTTTGCAACTCACCGGTCTCCTTCTAGGGCCTAGAGTAGAGCTATTCAGGAAACCCAACAAAAGCTCATCCTCTTCAGAAAAGAGGTTACCCTTATCCGAAAGAAGAAGAGAGATAACATTCATGATGAATTAGCTAAGCTAGAAGCAGCACCCCCCTCGGATGAATTTCAATCTCTCATTACTACCCTTCGGAGCCATCTTAGACATCAAGAGGAAGTCTTATTGGAACACTCTATTTCCTTCTTCAAGCAATGGTGGGCAGGCAAGGTGCCCAAGGATATGTTTAAATCCCTTCGCAAGAAGAACGCCAGAGAACGGGTTCCCCATTTTGATTCTCCCAATCCCATCAAATCTTATGCCCAGAATCTGGAATATGTCAGGTCTCACTTTGCTTCATTGTTCAGTCCCCCTGAATCTCTCTTTGGAGATGCAGTGGAAGCTCGTATTAAAACCCTCTCTTGCAGGTCTAAGGTCATTCTAGCAAAAGAGGCAGCAATAGCTGAAGCTCCTTTATCTATCTTCGACATCTACCAGGCTATAGAGAACCTCAAACCCAATAAAACTACGGGCCTTGATGGTCTTCCCTCTGAATTCTTTCAGCAATTCAAAGAGTTGACCTCCCCCTTCCTCCTGGCTGTTTGGGAGGAATCCCTCCTTCATAAGGCTCTCCCTTGTACTATCAACACCGGAGTTATTCTTACCACCAAGCAATCACCACCACCAAGCGACCACCTTTTATGTAGCCATGGGCCGGGCTTGTCGGACCCGCTAGTAGTGTATTTCATTATTGGCCAGGCTTGTCAGTGAGGTAGAAATGGTTAAGAGTGATCGCCGATGAGAGGCACACTCTAAAACTGGGACTTATAATGTTTGGGTAAGATTGGCTAAGTGTGGGCGCCCAAATGTGAACGAGAAAGCCCATATAAAAGTCAATCTAAACCTAAAATACCTCATTCTCTCATTTGTGCAATGCAAGAAGAGTGCTCTTGCTCCATCTCCTTCTCCGTCTCCTTTGTGTACTAGTGTGTGTGAGTGTGCTTGAGAGAGAGAGAGAGAGAGAGAGAGAGTGTGTGTGGTGATCGAGCATTGAGGTGGCACGACGGGCGACGAGGCGGTTCAGCGCGGCTCAGCGACGGCTCCCTCTTCTTCGCGGTGAGGAGTCCTCCACAACAACAAGCGTAGAGCGGTGAGTGACACACCATCGTCATCTTTGAGCTTACTAGTTTAGGCTAGTTGCGTGCTTGGAGCCATCTGTGGCTCGCACACAGTGTTAGGCAAGGACCTTGCTTTGATACGTACGACAGAAGCCCACATTTTTGGCACCTTTGCCGGGGAATCGCCCTACACTAAGCTCAAGAGGCACTTTGTGCTTCTTCTGTGAGTGTTTGTGTTAGGAAGGAAGAGGAAGAAGAAGAAGTTATTTTCTGCAAGTTTTTATTTTCTGCATAATCTATGTTTTCTGTCAATGTCTGCTTGCACATAATCTTTTGCACAGTTAGTAGTTAGTGTGTTAGCTAGTGAATGAGTGTTTTCTGTCAATCTCTGCTTGCACACAGTCTTTACATAGTTAGTGAATAGCTTGTTTTCTGTCAATGTCTGCTTTTACACAGTTTTTTTAAATTTGCACAGTTAGTAGTTAGTGTGTTAGCTAGTGAATGAGTAAGCAGTTAGCATAGTAGGTAGCTTCACTGTCAGTTAGTAGTCAGCAAAGTAGTTAGCAGAGTAGTTATGTTGGAATTAGGGTTGCAGAGAAACACACACAGCTTGGAGAAGACGAACGAAGCTCAAGGCACACAATAGAGAGTGTTACTTAGTGTGCAATGGAAAGATAGATAGCCCTAGAGTGATGGGCATATATACAATGCACAGGGGAAAAAACCTCCTAAAGAGGGAAAAAATGCCCCGGCGGTCCTAGTGTGTTCACACACATCACTACCACATGTATATGGTAACAAATCCCCCCTGGAGTGATGCGGTGAACGAGAGCTGGCACATGAGTAAAGGGAAGTGTCATGCCCTGAGGACATGATCAATCCACAAAGGGGAGGACATGATCAATCCACAAAGGGGAGTAAGCCCAAAGCTTTGCGGAAAGCTTCAAGCTTCTCACGAGACAATGCCTTTGTGAAAAGATCTACAAGGTTTTCCTGTGTTGACACATAAGCCAAGCTGATCTCTCCTGTTGAGAGCCTCTCCCTGACATAGTGGTAATGCACCTCAATGTGCTTTGTGCGAGCATGAAAAACTGGGTTCCTCGCACCTTCCAATGCGCTCTGACTGTCAGTGTAGATAGTGTTGGCAGTGTCCTGTCCAACACCCAAATCAGCCATAAGGCATCTGACCAATAAACACACTCAACCATAGCTGTGAAGACTGCCCTGTACTCGGCCTCACAACTCGAGGTGGCCACAGTAGGTTGCTTCTTGCTCAACCATGATATACATGAACTGCCAAGCATGAAACAAAAAACACTTGTGGACACTCGCGTGTCAAAACAACCAGCCCAATCTGAGTCCGAAAAAGCATGTAAGTCTGGCGGCAATGATCCCCCCTTGGGATAAAACAAGCCAAGATGTAAAGTGCCACTAAGGTAGCGGAAAATCCTCTTGACAGCCTGCCAATGCTTAGACCCTGGGCTATGCATAAATATTCTGACCTGTGAGACTGCAAACTGAATAGTCGGCCTCGTGTTGTATACATAACTGAGGCAGCCAACAGCAGTTTGGTAAAGAGTGACATCAGTAGGATCGCCAACATCATGTAGACTCAACTTCAAACCTGTTTCCATGGGAGTGGCAATAGGTTTACAATCCTCAAGTCCAAACTTAAATAGCAATGTCTCTATGTAAATTTTCGGACACAAGGCAATACCACCATCACACTGCTTAAACTGTATACCCAAGTAATGATGCAACAGCCCCAAATCTTTCATCTTGAAAGTAGCATTCAAATCAGCCTTAAATTCAGCAATATGTCTCTCATTTGGTCGAGTGATCAGCAAATCATCGACATAAAGAACCACAATGAGAAGTACATCACCCTCACGCTTTACATACAATGTGCTTTCTGTTGGACTGTTACAAAAGCCTCGTTTAACCAAATGAGTGTCAGCTATCTCATACCAAGCACGAGGAGATTGCTTCAACCCATACAAAGCCTTCTTACATCTGCACACTTTGTCCTCTTGTCCTTTTATGACAAAACCGCAAGGCTGCGTTACATAAACTTCCTCAAATATGTCACCATTCAAGAAAGCAGTAACAATGTCTGATTGATGTACATCCCAACCAAAATGAGCTGCCAATGCACATAGAAAACGCACAGTAGTCATACGACAAGTGGGAGCAAAAGTCTCTTCATAATCAATGCCTTTTTGTTGTGCATAACCCTTTGCAACAAGTCGAGCCTTATGGCGATCGATCTCACCATCCGGATTGCGTTTCAACTTGTAAACCCACTTTGTACCAATGGCATTTTTGCCAGGAGGCAAATCACATAAAGTCCATGTGTCATTTTCTTTAAGTACATCATATTCTGATTGCATGGCAACCATCCAATTTTCTGAATTCTGTGCTTCATCAAAAGACAGAGGCTCCTCAACATCATGTAAGCTAGACACAGCCAAAGCATAACAATCTAATGCATAAGATGCATGGCGAGAGCCTGAACGAGTACGACTAGACAAAGGTGCATCCAATTTACTGTCACGCAAAGTGTGCACTAGCCATTTTGGCATACCTCTAGCCTGCTCATTTTCAGCCCTTTCCTCATCAAGTACATCATGTACATCTGCATCAGTAATAGGCTGATCTAGAACATTTTCAAAAACCCCCATAGGCTGTACATTTGCCTCATTGGAACTTACATTCGTATTTCCACCACTGAAAAGAGGCAACAAAGTGTCATAAATGTCCTGTGAGCTTACATTACTGTCTCTAGTACATGACAGCAAGGGTTGAACAGAATCTTCCACAAACACTACATCCCGAGAAACCAGAATACGTTTTGTTTGCGGATGATACAACTTGTAACCTTTTCTTTCAGCACTATAACCAGCAAAAATACATTTGGCAGCCTTATCATCCAATTTTCTGTGCTGCACTTTTGGCACCAAAGCATATGCCAAACAGTCAAAAACACGCATGTGCTCAATAGAAGGCTTTCTATCATGCCATGCTTCATATGGAGTAATAGACTACAAAGCTTTCGTAGGACACCTGTTTAGTACATAAGTGGCACACATGATGGCCTCAAGCCAAAAAGAGTACGGTAAAGCTTGACTTTTGACCATACATCGTGCCATTTCCGTCAGTGACCTGTTTTTCCTCTCAGCAACACAATTTTGCTAAGGTGTATAAGGCACTGTAGATTGGTGTTTTATCCCACGACTAGCCAGAAATGCATTAAATTCATGAGACATATACTCCCCCCCTCGATCGGAACGAAGGGTGCCCATATTACATTTCGACAAATTTTTAGCCATAGCCAGAAATTGTTTGAAGCACATAAAAACGTCGGACTTCGCTTTAAGTGGAAATACCCATGCATTCCTGGAGTAATCATCAATGAAAGTCACGAAGTACAGGTAATTTCCCAAGGACGGAGTTTGCATGGGCCCACAAACATCACTATGCACAAGCTGCAACCTGCCATGTGGCCCGAACTGAACCATCCTTTGGGAACTTAGAACGCTGCATTTTACCCAAAATGTTAAGTATGGAGCCTGATTTACCCTTGTAATTTTTTGTGGTAAAAGCGCACATTTGTAAGGCCCCCATTATGAGGAGAAGCCATCGTGCGTGAAGGAAAATCACTCATCGGAAACCAAAATTTTCACGGGCAAGAATCAGGGGCAACTTTAGAGGCCTCGGGGGCGGAGGCCCCCGAGACTTTTTTTTTTTCGCCGGAATATTCTGAGGTCATCTCGGCCACCGTTCGGCTTCGACAATGGTCTGCGCAGGCCATTTTCAACTACGTGGTCTCAGCGGGTGCAGATCCGACTCTGCAAATTTGGGGTTTTCGGCCTACGACTGCAGGTGCTGAGAATATCGACACTCCCAGAGTGTTGATTTGTGGCTGTCTACACATCAAAGGACGGCTCACAGTTCTTGGAGGTGTGTCACATACGACACGGGCGCATCTACACACAGACTGTAGGCGACATCCACTCGTTCATCAGGTAGCTTGTGTTTGCTGCTTAATATTCCAGATTTCATCCTGACATTACAAGTACTTTCACATGGGATGTATTGTCAGAGATGATGTATGTCTGTTGAGGGTTTACTGGCTGTGAGTCACGCAGCAAACAACCGCCACAACGGTTACAGCATATAGTGGGAAATTTGTGGATGTACGACTTTGTGCGAAGTCTATGTACTGTCAGATTTACTGCAGCCTTTGTTGAGGATCGAGTGAGGTTTTATTGAGCTGGGGGATTCTCGAATGTTGAGATCCTTTCGGTGATACAGGTCTTGGAGCGATCCCTCGAGCACCCTTAGATAGGCAGCTAGGATGTATTGACTATGAGTTAGACAGTTGGGATTGCATCTTTGCTTTACTGCCGTTGAGGCATTGTCGCAGTCTATGCTTACATGACAGTAACAGGACAGTCAGAGACAGTACAGGTGTAGGACAGGTTTACCCACAGCTTACAGTGTCAGAGAGACAGTGTTTTTGAGCTGTTTTTGGTCTGTTTTTGAGTGCACCAAATCCATTTTACAAAGGAGACTCTGCCGAAATTTATGCAAAATCTGAATCTTTCTTGATTCATTTGACAGGTTGATATTGGTTCAAAGGTCAATTTACAGGGAAAACTCTGCCGAATTTTTCCCAGGAAAGTAAACTACTGTGAAGCGTACCTATGGCTGGATCACAGGACACTGCTCTTTACAATATCAAGAAGCTGGATGGAACCAATTTCCCATTGTGGAAGAAGCAGATTTGGCACGTGTTGGTACAAAAGAAGCAGATAAAACCTATAAAGCTCAAGGGGATAAAACCAGAAGATATGGACCAAGATGAATGGAGCGAAATGGATGAATTGGCTCTTTCTACCATTATGCTGACTTTGGCAGAAAGTGTTTACTTCAATGTAGCAGACGAGATGTCGGCTTATCAAGCATGGTTAAAGCTGAGTGATCTTTATGAGAAGCAGAGTGCAGCTTCACAGGTATACTGGCTTAAGAAGCTTGTTGACTTGAAGATGAAAGAAGGGACACCTATGTCCAATCATCTGAATGAATTCAACACCATCTACAGTCAGTTGTCAGCTCAAGGTGTCAAGTTCATGAGCCTGTTAGAGCTATGTTCCTGTTGATCACATTGCCGGAAAGTTGGGACACTTTTCGCACAGCTTTGAGTAATTCTGCACCTCCAAATGGTTTGACCGTCAGGTGTAGGAGGCAGTCTACTTACTGAAGAAACCAACAGAAAGAAAATGGACCAAGGCAAAGGAACAACCTTAGTTGTCAGGGGAAGGACCAAAGAAAAGTACAAAGGTGGAAAGAGGAATCAGTCTCGTAGCAAGTCCCGCAGTGCTAAAGGCAAGAGTGACATAGAATGCTACCATTGTGGCAAGAAGGGTCACATGAAAAGAGACTGCAGAGAATGGAAAGCAGAAAAAGGCAAAGAGAAAGTTGAAGACCATGGTGAGAAGAACAAGTCCTCAGTGAAGATTCAAGAAATAAATGTGACAAACACTGTTGCAGAGGATGACAGTCTAGTGTCAGGAGACATCTACTTCTTGAAGAATACGATGGACTCAGCTCTTCTTACAGCATCTGATGGAAATGCACTGAGCGACTGGATTATAGACTTAGGGGCATCACTTCATGTGTCTCCAAACAAGGAGTGGTTTACCTCTTATGTGACCACTAAAGATCATGTTCGGCTAGGCAATGGGCAGACATGTGAGATCTTAGGTGTTGGAGATGTTCAATTGAAGTTTCAGAATGGCTCTTCTTTCACGATGAAGAATGTGAGACATGTTCCCGCAATTACAAAGAGCTTGATCAGCACAGGTTTACTTGATGATGTTGGCTACGTCACCACTTTTGGACAGAACATGTGGAAGATATCTAAGGGTTCTATGACAGTAGCACATGGAGTAAAGTCTGGAGGACTTTACATGATTTATGTATCAAATGTCTCTAAAAATGTAATCAATGTAACCAAGCAGCCGAACGTTTCTTTGTGGCATAGCCCGTTAGGACATATGTCCAAGAAGGGAATGGAAATCTTGTCTCGTTCTGGTTATTTGCCTGGCTTTTCATTTAATGATTTTGAATTCTGTGAACATTTTCTGTATGGTAAGCAAACACAGCAGCCGCATAAGCATAGAAGCAGTAAAAGAGATACACAGTTGGCACTTGTTCATAGTGATTTGTGTGGACCTATGCCTAACCTATCTCTAGGGGGAGCTTCTTACTTTATGATATTTATAGATGATTACTCGAGGAAAGTATGGGTTTAGTTTCTCAAGCACAAGGATGAAGCGTTTAGTGTTTTCAAAACGTTTGTGACAATTGTGGAGAATCAGAGTGGCAAGAAGCTTAAATGCTTACGCACTGACAATGGTGGAGAGTATGATTCAAAGGCCTTTCAGGACTTTTGTGCGTCAAAAGGTATAAAACGTGAACTTACTGCTCCTTACAATCCTCCTCAAAATGGTGTTGCTGAGAGAATGAATAGGACCATACAAGAGAAGGTCATAAGTATGTTGTCTAATGCACAGCTGCCAAATGGGTTTTGGGCTGAAGCTGTATCAACAACTGTTCATCTTGTAAATAGATCTCCTAGCAAGGTTTTGCAAAAGGATTCAGTGCCAGAGATGGTATGGTCAGGCAAAATGCCCTCATACAAGCATCTCAGAGTCTTTGGTTGTGAGGCATATACTCACGTTCCAAAGGAATTCAGGAACAAACTTGAGCCAAAGAGTAGAAAGTGCATCTTTCTAGGAGTAGCTCGTTATGTGGGCCCAAGCAAATTGAGCACCATTGTTGCTCCCTTCTTGGATACATATGAGTGTTTTGTGGAGCACGATTACCCCTAAGGCTTTCTTGGATGGTGACCTTGGTGATATCTGCCAAAGTCATCTCATATATCGTTTGCTCTTTCACGATTGGCTTTATCTTCATTGGCTCATGCCCTGAAGCTTGCGAGCTACTAGACTTCGGCTCGACAGACACTCTTTCTCCTGCAATCATTAAATTATCCTCCAATTGGATTGCATTCATGGTGACTGCTTCCCAAGTAGTGATACCTCTAATGACTAGGCCATTATAGATACTTTCATGCCGTAGTCCCCTAATGAATCTATCGAGCAATTGGTTGTTGTTGAATCGCTCGTTTGGATTGCATTGAGAATTCAAATTCTTTAGGCGACTAATGAAGTCTCTCACGGATTCACCTTCGTCTCGTTGGGCTTTCTGGAGCTGAGAGGCTACACCCCAAAGTACTCCCTCTCGTATGTGCTCTTTCAAGAACAATCTCCTAAGAGTAGAGTAGATCGTTTTCTCTTCTACTCTTAAGGTTCTATACCAATCTCCAGCGTTTCCGCTTAGGGTCAAACTCAAAGCCTTACACTTATGTAGCTCATTGTGCTCTTCCAAGGAATCGCACACATGTTCAAAGACTTCCATATGCTTTATAGCATCTCCGTCTCCACTGAATTTCGGTGTGAGCTTAGCTACTTGAACTGCCTTGCAGGTCATACTCCCAATTTTCGTTTAGGAATATCCCATCTATGCCTGGCGTGCTGGAGGTTTCCCTCGAAGTGGAAGCATTATTGCTCCCCATCGCTTGCCCCTCTGTGACTGCTACCTTGGGAGCACTCAGTTGCTCGGCTGGCATGATTTTTGTCATAGGAACCTTTTCTTTTAGGGCTCTACTTTGTTCTAGCCTTCGTAGGTTCTCAATTTCCCTCTCCCTTGCTGCTTGCATATAGCGTTCAATCTCTTGTACTTCAGCAAGACTCCTACCATCGGGTAGTAGAACCTCAGAGGGAGATAGTCCTAAAGGATCAGGAGGTGCAGTGGATGGAACATTCACATGCACACTCTCAAGAAGCATAGGGTCTATTTTAGACATGAATGACGAATTTACTTCCCCACTCCCTTCATTTATTTCATTAACCGCATGTTCGGAGTGAGTAGCTCTACTAAGGGTCTCTTTTAAGCGGCTAAACACGCTGGACCCGGGCCGTGGGCCCATGGCATGCATGTCTTGACTTGAACTATCAAGGTTTGGTGTAGGATACCCCTCCATGACTTCGTAGTCAGAGGAAGAATCACTAGAAGCGATATGAGGATCTTGGGTCGCGCGCTACCTTGAGTCCCGGCCGAAGGTCCAGAACCTAGGGTGGAGGAATAATGGGTGCCCGCGTAAATGGAGGCACTACCAATATGCTCGTGCTCTAACACTCGTCCAGACCGTAGGTTCATATGACTTGGATCCCCTAGAAGTGTCAGTGAGTGCCCGTGAAGGCTGCTCACCTAGTATTTTTGGGTGTTTTGCAACCCAAGTCTTTTCTTAATTTTTTTTTGATTTTTTGGTCCTTTTTTTCTGACCCAGCTATAGAATAGGACGTATGATAGCTCAAAACGAGCATCTCGGTCAGAGGGACGTGCCGTGCTTTACAGCCCTCCGTTTGGTCACTTTATGCCCTCGGAATCCCTAAAACCTTCAATTTCTAGTAGGGGACTAGGCCCAAATTAGAAAGTATAAGGGTGCAAGTTGGAAGAGAAGGGAGGAGAGTGGAGGACTTGCCCCACATGCTCTCATTCCCTCTTGAGGGGGTAGGGTATATATATACGAGTGAGTCTAGTATATACCATAAGATTGAGGACTGAGGCTTGGGCTTGGGCTCCCGATCAAAATTTTAGTGTAGCCCCCCAGTCACACACGCTTAAATATTTTCGGAATTTTTTTACTTTTTAAATTTTTTTATTTTTTTAAATTTTATTTTTAGGCAGCGACCGCGTGCGGTTTAGGTGACCCTTTCTTGGCCACACACACTGTCAACACCTACCTAACCTTTCTGTCAACAGCTCACAGCTCACTACCTTATCTACTTACTAACAGTGTTGCTAACCACTAGATAATCTGTTAACCACTCTGCTAACTGCTTACTGACAGTGAGCTAACTGTCCACCTACTTCCTCTCTCACTACCTTACTGTGCAAAGACTGTGTGCAGGCAAACCTTAACAGAAAACAGTGTATAGACTGTGTGCAAACAGAAATTGCTAACAATCTACCTACTTACTCATTCACTGCGAACAAGCTAACGACTACTAATTGTGCAAAGACTGTGTGCAAACAGAAAACACAAGATTATGCAGAAATCACAGAACTTGCAGACAATACAGAAATTAACAACTTGCAGAAAAATAACTCATTCCTCTTCCTCTTCCTCTTCTTTCCTACTACAAACAACTCATAGAAGAAGCACAAAGTGCCTCTTGGGCTTAGTGCAGGGCGATTCCCCGACAACGACGCCAAAAATGTGCGCTCCTTGCCGCACTGTCGAAGCAAGGGACTTGCCTAACACTGTGTGCGAGCCACAGACAGGAGCCACAGACAGCTCCAAGCACACAACTAGCTTAACTAGTAAGCTCAAAAGAGGGCAATGGTGTGTCACTCACCGCTCTATGCTCCTGCCGTGGAAGATTCCTCGCCGCGAAGAAGGAGGAGATGCCGCTATGTCGCGCTCAACCGCTTCACCGCCGTTGTGCCGCCGCAATGCTCGATCGCCCACACACATTCTCTCTCTCTCTCTCACACATACACACACACACAAGGAGGTGAAGAAGAAGAAGATGGAGATGGAGATGGAGCAAGAGCACTCTTCTATTGCACAAATGAGAGAATGAGTGAATTTTAGGTTTAGTTGGCTTTTATATGAGCTCACCCCATTCACACTTGGGCGCCCATGCCTAGCCAACTAATCCCTTGAATGTCCCAGTTAGAGTGCGCCTCTCATCGGCGATCACTCTTACCCTTTTCCTATTGGACCGACAAGCCCGGTACCTGACTCTACCAAATAAATAATACAATGTCCACCGTAGGTTACAACGTCCGTCTCGTAGGTGATAGGGTGTCCGTGAGCCGTGAGGGTTAACAGCATCCGTTTTTTCTTCGCAAAAATGCTACGAACTTTAGAACCGCTTTGGTTTAGCCATTCTAAACCCAGACTAGGTTAGTGTTTATCTAGAAGGCAAAGGGGTTTTGCTCACTACATGCATTGGTGTGTAGGCGTGCGCACCCATGAATATAGGCATTGATCAATAAAATCAAGATTATGGCCCGAGGGGACAGCTATGGAGCAAGCTCAACGGAGCAAGCTTTGGAGCGAGTTTTTTTTTTTTTTTTTGAGGGCCGCCACCACTACCTCCCATTGCCACCACCACCTAAGTCCACCACTGGTGGTTAGTGGTGCTAGCTTACTGCCACCATGAGCCACCCTTGATACTACCACCACCGCCCATTGTCACCCCTCCCACCACTGGAGCAGCCAAGGACCTCTCTCTCTCTCTCTCTCTCTCTCTCTCTCTCTCTCTCTCTCAAATGCCAAGGCACTAGCAATTTTTCTAGTGCCTTGGGTCTCTTTGTATCAAACCCCCTCTCCCTCTCCCCTCTCATGATCCCTCCAACCCATACTCTCTCTCTCTCTCTCTCTCTCTCTCTCTCTCTCTCTCTCTCTCTCTCTCTCTCTCTCTCTCTCTCTCTCTCTCTCTCTCTCTCTCTCTCTCTCTCTCTCTCACACACACACACACACACACACACACACACATCCCCCCACCTCTTTTTCTCTACTCGCTCCTCTCTCTCTAGCCCTTTCCCTTCCCCTTCTTCACCCTTCTCTCTCTCTCTCTCTCTCTCTCTCTCTCTCTATCTATCTATCTATCTATCTATCTATCTCAATCAATCTCTCTCCCTACATGTTGCCCTCTCCAACCCCATATCTTTCTCTCCATTCTCCCCTCCCTCTTTCCTCTCTCCGGTCTGCCCCCCCCCTTCTCTCTCTCTCTCTCTCTCTCTCTCTCTCTCTCTCTCTCTCTCTCTCTCTCTCTCTCTCTCTCTCTCTCTCTCTCTCTCTCTCTCTCTCTCTCTCTCTCTCTCTCTCTCAACCCCTCCCTCCTCCCTCTCTTTGGCCCCTCCCCGTCCCCTTCTTTCCCTTGCTCATTCTCTCCATCCCCTAGCTCTCTCTCCCCCCCCCCCCCCCTTCTCTCTCTCTCTCTCTCTCTCTCTCTCTCTCTCTCTCTCTCTCTCTCTCTCTCTCTCTCTCTCTCTCTCTCTCTCTCTCTCTCTCTCTCTCTCTCGCCAACCCCTCCCTCCTCCCTCTCTTTGGCCCCTCCCCTTCCCCTTATTTCCCTTTCTCATTCTCTCCACCCCCTAGCTCTCTCTCCCCATCCCCATCCTCCCCTCTCTCTCTCTCTCTCTCTCTCTCTCTCTCTATCTCTCTCTCTCTCTCTCTCTCTCTCTCTCTCTCTCTCTCTCTCTCTCTCTCTCTCTCTCTCTCTCTCTCTCTCTCTCTCTCATGCTTGAGCCTATCCCCTTGTCAGTGATACACACTATCACAGCCATTTATCTTAGCTCCCACTCCCTTTGATGTGAGATAGGACCTTGGGGAAATGGAGAAGAATAAAATCGACTGTGCACATTATGCTCACTGCTGCAAGTTCGAGAGTTTGAGTACCACACACTACTGGAGTGCTCAACTTTTGGTCACATCCGAACTTGCTTCCCTCACATTTTCAACCATGACTTAGACCTACACACTTTCCTCTCCCAGCCATAGTGTGGGCTCTCTGTTGTTTGCGACTGTCATCACCACAATTTTGAAGCATCGAGAATCACTCATCAACCACACACATACTACATCACATATAACATTGGTCCCAAGGTCATATTTGACCTCCGAGGACGATAATAAAATCTCTCTCTCTCTCTCTCTCTCTCTCTCTCTCTCTCTCTCTCTCTCTCTCATCGGTGACGAGTCTGATGATTGAGTCGAATCGTGCCTCGAGCTTGTTAATGCAAGCTTTAAGATTGTGATTCTTTTCCATGTCCCAATTGAGGGCCGTTTGGAGGTGTTCAATGCAGCCAAGCTTGGTTCGAGCTGCCACGACAACCGCAAAGCTCGATTGTGTCCTCACAGGGTTTTTGGGGTTGTAGTATTCTCTCTGGTTGTCATATCACCCACAATGGGGCTGGGTTGGCTTGCAGCATAGGAGCATCGGCTAAAGTGTGTGAGTGTGTAGATTAGTGTAAACCTAAAAGATATTGTATATGGCGGCCGCGTGGGCTGGTGTTGAGTGCGAAGGAAAAAAGGAGGCACATCAAGGTTGAGCAAGGCTAAGTAGCAGGACTGAACTACGATACTAAATTGTGAGGCTGAGCAGCGAGGCACTGCAAGGTAGAGCTACAAGAATGTACTGCAAGGTAGAGCAAGGTGAGCAGAGAGTGAATGCATGTGGGCTTGCAACGGGCAAAACTAAGATCTAATGCCAAACCACAAGGCGGCCCTTCACGCTTGGGGGATGCCAACGATGGAGAGGAGGGTGCTTGCTAGGGCGCCCACACATGCTCACACGCGTGCGCGTGCACACACACACACACACACACACACAGGTGGGGGAGGGAGGGAGGGGCCAACGGAAATAAAAGAGGGAGAGAGAAGAGAGAGGGGGGGATTGTGAGAGGGAGAGAGGGGAAGAGCGTTGTTTTTTTTTTCATATAAAGAGGAAAAAAAGAGTGAAAAAGAGTTTAAGGGGGGGGGAAAAAGAGCCCTCTCGAGCAAAGCACTAGCAATATCTCGCTAATGCTTTGGTTGGGAGAGTTTTTTTTTTTGGCTTAAGTTCCTTTACTAGCTTTGCTTGAGAGAGCTCTTTTTTTTTGGGCATAAACTCCTTTCACTCCTCTCTCTTCCCTCTCTCTCTCTCAACCCCCCTATCAGAGTCATAAAACCCCCAAGGTAAAGTGTTTTTAATCGGTTGAAAATTTAAAATTTTTGAACCGTCCTTTAAGAAAATCGAGAAATTCACAAGTTTTAGTGTAGATATCGGCAAAACCTTTAATTTTTGACCTAAAAATCGAGAGAATTTCAAGTTTGCCCTTATTTTGATATTTCCTTGAAGAGAATCGAGAAATTCACAAGTTTTAGTATAAATAATGGCAAAACCTTCAATTTTTGACCTAAAAATCGAGAGAATTTCAAATTTGTCCTTATTTTCTTCGATTAGGGAAAATGTATTTTTGAAGCGCTGCCCCCCCCCCCCCCCCTCTCTCTCTCTCTCTCTCTTCGCTACTCCTCTCTCTTACCTCTCTCTAAGCCCCCTATCTCTCTCTACCCTCTCATGCAAGCTTTCCACAAGAACAGACTCTACCTTTTTTATTTGCTCTGGAAATCTGGCACCGGCTTCCCCTTTGGCACACCGGCTCACTTCAACAAGAGGTTTATCCTTCTTGACAAGCTCGTCCATCACTGGTACATGCACACCATGAACTGGAAATTTCCAAGGAACGTAATCAATTGTTGACCTTACCTCAACAGGCTTTGCATATTGCATATTTGGCACTGCCTTTGATTGAACCATAGAATACTCAGCTAGCCTCGCAACAGGCGAATAATCTGCAGGCTTCAACAAACCCAGCTCCAATTTCTGCTTCACCTTTCTACTCTTCATCTTGGCCAAATACACCATGTCTTCATAGGTATCAGCACCGTCTTCCACCTTATCTCTGATCCTCGGATGCAAGCACTCAAGAAACTTTGGCAGCTTCAAAAACTGATTGCCTTTCACCCCAGTGGCAACCTCTAACTGTTTCCAACATGCTTCAAACTGCTCAAGAAAAACAGAAAAATCCTTATATAAGTCTTGGGATACCGCTTTCAGCTTTTCACCTGCCTCTATCGCGGTGATCATTTCTCGAAACCTTCCCAGAAACTGCCTTTGCAATTCCTGCAATGAACTTCGACCATCAGCCTTCAAATCATCGTACCAAATCTTTCCACGTCCGTGCATCAGCAGAGCGGAGCTTTTTCACATCCGTCAACATACGCATCGGTAGCATCCACAATTCAAAATTTGCTAACCAATCTTCAAGGTCTTCAACACCTGTAAATATGGGGCCAAAGCTCGGATCCATCATCTTTGCTATCTTTCAACTCAACCACTAGATACCGTGACCACTCGCCGACTGCTTATCAGCCTTCAAACACAGCTTTTAACCTTCAAATTGGAGCATCAACGCTCCTCCGTGGGGGCACCAGAAGATGGATGGGGGGAAAAGGGAACACACCTGGAACCCAAACATTTGCCTCTCTATAGCCTAGGATAATCATTGCACCCTAATCCACTAGAGTTCACCTTCAAAACTCACACAATCGACAGCATTCCACACTGATCTGGCCCGTTTACGACCGTGCCACAACACAACCCACTTTCTCTTTCTCCCTCACACATATAGAGGTTTGGGGAGGTACACACATCTCCAACACCGGCACCAAATTGACGGAACAGAGCAAAGAGAAGAAGGGGAAAAAAGGGAGGAAACGACACCAAAAATTGATAGGATCTGCTTCAAGTATGACAAAAAACATCACCTACACCATCACCAAAACCTGCTACAACAACTCTGTCGATTCGACATCGACCAACACAAGAAAAACTTCGACTATCAATGGTCTCGCTTCCGTGTGGCCCTCCTCATTGAGAGCAACCCGAAAAAACCCCACAAGTCGACTTCACAAGCTTCTTCTGAAGCTCCACACTCGAACTCTACCTTCAACTCCTAAAGGCCGAGAGCTCACCTCGCCTTGAGCAAAAACCCACCTCCGGGCGCCAAAACTGGCCTCTTCTTTCTCCTCCCTCCTCCTCCTTCGAAAGGAGCTAGTTCCAAAACTCCAAAACATTGGCCCCCCTTGGGCATGGGAGCCTCTCTCCCTTTAGCAACCCGCACACCTCTATTTTCGGCCTCCTTTTTGCATGTGACCTCCCACCTTTGCTTATTTCGGCTCGGTTTGGCTTGCTGCCCAAGTTACCAACACGGGGCCTCTCTAAGCGGGGCATCGACGGCGCCATTGGTGCTTCCGAGTTTGCCTTCAAAAGTGTTATGCCCTCATGGACGTGGGAATCAACCCCCAGCGGGGTGCCACATCATCATCACCGGCCAACGCACGCGGCCCAGGGCCACACAGGCCACTGCACTGCGCCCTGCCATCTCCTCTCACGGCCGTGAGCAGCGCCTGCGCGCCACCCACTACTCCCACGGGCCCTCGCGCCATAGCCCAACGAGCTCCCCAAGCTCACGCCCTTTCGATACAAGGGGGGGTCTCCCCTGCGGCACATATATCCCTCCTCGACCGCCTCACACTTGCTATGTGGGTTTAGCCCGGTTACACGTGGCAGGTCCAGATGGCTTGCCTCCCCTAGCCTCCAAAATTTCCAAAAACACCCCCTTCAAAAACTTCAAAACCTTCTCTTTCTTGCCCTTTTTGTTCTGCCTGCCAGTTGTGGCTCAGTGGCTTGCTCATTGATCCATAAACTCCCACCAGAAATGTTTTTTCGGCTTCAACCCTCTTTGCACTCTCTCCACTTCGGTTGTCATATGGTCCCGAACGGCACACATCAAAACCGGCAAGAAACACCAAATACCATACTGCTAACAATTGCCGGCAATCTTCAACTTCAACATTTGACTGAACTAGGCCCTGTTTGACGTGTAGTCACTTCCAGTGGCCTCCTCACACTGCATACTTGACAACCAAATCTGAGTGAGACTCCAAAATCATCAAATGACACACTTCCTAAGGCAGCCAAGTGGGCATCAACCTAGCCCCCGGCAAAAATTCAACTGGGCATAATTCGCAATCCATAACTCCGATCTACAATCTGAAAAGACAGGTATGCTCCATAAATTGAGCACTACACGTCCATACACTAATATCCTCTTGGGCCACATGTCCCCAGCTGCCCCATCCGGTAAGAATTTGCAACACATCGTACCTTCAAACTCCAATATCTTGGGCTCCGTAGCTCTGTTTGATGAGTCGTCTGGACCTGCTCCTTCAACACTTGAAGCTCTACATTTCTTGTCCAAAGAACATCACTTTAATCACCCTTCATCTGCCTCCGTTCCAGGCCCTACCTAGAGCCTTTTTGGCCTAAAAAACCACATAAAGCATACATCTTCGCTGCTACTTGCGTGCACAAGTTCTTCCCATCTGCTCTAGCCCTTTGCCATGCATCTATAAGCATACACATCACTGACTATGCCATGTTCTATGATCGACGCACTTTGGCTGCACCATCATTGCCCAACCCTCTTGTTGAACATTCATATTCAACCACAAAGCATCTTTGTTCTCCTACCTGCTGGAAAAACTGGCGAACACTACTAGAAAACCAAACAACCACCATATGTATAAGGCCCCAATTGAAGGAGTACGAGCGGAAGTGCGACGCGAGAGAGAGTGCGAGAAGAAGAGCACGATGATATGGTGAACTCGCTCTACTGTAATGTGTAGAGCATAGTGAGTTCTTATTAGGTTTTTACAAAAGAATATGTGTACATACCTGGCGGCCCGCCCACTGACTTGGGCAACCACATTGGGCTTTATACCCCAACAACCTCCCACTTAAAGTCCAATGTGGTACTTTAAGTGTGAGAGAAGCTACTATACAAGCTAATATACAAGAGATGTAGAGAAGTGATGTACTACCCTACACCTAACTGCTTGCGAAAATGTGCAAAGCTCTCTGAGGGAAGTCCTTTTGTAAGTAGATCAGCAGGATTTTTTGTGGTGTGAACTTTGACAAGTTGAAGTTGCTTATCCTCGAGCATTTCCCTGATGAAATGATACTTCACATCCACATGCTTTGTCTTTCAGTGATAAACTGGATTGCGAGCCAATTGTATAGCACTTTGACTATCACAATATAACACCGGCATCTCTTCTTTGATTCCCAAATCTGTTACTAGTCGATTAAGCCAAATTGATTCTTTGCATGCCTCTGATGCTGCAACATATTCAGCCTCTGTAGTAGACTGAGTAACACAATCTTGTAATCTAGAACGCCATGATACTGCTCCACCAGCCAATGTAAAGACATACCCTGACGTAGACCTTCGGTTGTCTAGGTCACCTGCATAATCTGAGTCTGTAAAACCCTTTACACTTAGCTCCTGACTCCCATAGCATATACGCATACTCTTTATAGCTTTCAGGTATCTCAATATTCCTTTCACTGCCTCCCAATGTTTCTTGCCTGGGTTTGACATGTATCGACTTACTACTCCCACTGCAAATGCAATGTCTGGGCGAGTAGCAATCATTGCATACATCAAACTACCCACTGCACATGCATATGGAATCTTATCCATTTCAACCTGTTCTTCCTCAGACACAGGACAATCTTGTTTGCTAAGTTTCACATATGGTGGCAATGGAACACTCAATGCCTTTCCCTTCTCCATATTGAAACGTTGCAAAACCTTGTCAATATACTCTGTTTGAGATAACCAAATCAACTTCTTTGATCTGTCTCTCTCAATGCGCATACCAAGTATATGACTTGCCTCACCCATGTCTTTCATGTCAAACGATTTTGCCATCTTTGACTTGAAAGCTAAAATTTCTTCCAAGTGCTTGCCAGCAATCAACATGCCATCCACATACAAAATAAGGATCAGCCAACTGCCATCCTTAGCCTTCTTTGTATATAGACAGTGATCGAACTCACTACGTTTGTAGCCTTGAGAAAGCATAAACTTGTGGAATTTATGGTACCATGCCCTCGGTGATTGTTTTAAGCCATGAAGACTCTTTAACAACTGGCATACCAAATCTTCCTTGCCTTTCTCAACAAACCCTTCTGGCTGTTGCCTGTAAATTTCGACATGTAAATCACCATGCAAGAACGTTGTCTTGACATCCATTTGGTGCAACACCAAATCTAATATGGCAACCAATGCAAGAAAGCATCTCAATGTAGTCATCTTGACCACCGGAGAGAAGACTTCATCAAAGTCAATGCCTTGTTCTTGCTTAAAACCCTTGGCAACAAGCCTTGCTTTGTACTTTGGCTGACTATCATGAGCGGTGATCTTATACCTGTAAACCCATTTACAAGGTAGAGCCTTTTTGCCCTGTGGTAATTTAACTAGCTTCCATGTCTTGTTTTTATGCAGAGCTTTCATCTCTAACTGCATGGCCAATTGCCAATTCCCGGAGTCCTTCATTTGCACTGCTTCCTTGTAACATGAAGGCTCATTGCAATCAGTCAACATGACATAGTTCATAGATGGAACAAACCTATCAGGAGGTCACGTGACACGTCTAGATCTACGCACAATAGGTGGCTCAGGCTCAGCGACAACCTGTGGTTCGACTCTATCCTGTCCTTGCTCCTCTTGAGCCCTGACATTTTGTCTTGCACGTGTAGGTCCATCTTCTTGGAAGACAACTCTTCTAATCCCCTCAACCCTCTCTGGTTTAGAATGATATTTGGATTCATTAAAGTGAACATCATTGCTGCGGACAACCTTTCTGGATTCGGGATCCCAAAGTCTGTACCCCATCTCACCAGAATTACCAGTGAATGCCCTACTTTCAGAGTAAAGTTTAACGGGACTTGTAACGCGTGTGGTAGGTATGGCCATCAAGCGAAGGATTGCCTAATGCTTAAACGCATCATGGAAAATAGACCGCCTATAGCTTGGGCAGACTCACCTCGAGTTCCTGCATTGATGCCTACCCCACCCATGGAGCAACAGTTGCCATTACAGCACATGGTCCCTAGAACCCAAAATGTGGTCCAAACCACACCGTTGCCACCTCCAGTGCTAGGACCGCAACTCCCTCATCCAAGAGTTACACCTATGAACCAAATAGGTTGCGAGTCATCTAGTACTTATGTAGATTGCGAAGAGGACATAGACTCTAGTATCACCTATGGAGTCGACATGCTTGAGGAGTGTCCCATGTACTATATGGAAGAACATTGGGGACAAATCAAACAGGTATATCAAGCTATTGCGCTAGCAGCAAGAGGCCAAAACATTAATAGTTTTGCCAGGAGACCACCTCTTCAGTGCTACGAATGTGGTGGACCACATCGAGTAGCTGAGTGCCCCATTAGAATGCAAAAGAATGTTGCACTAATGCAAACAAGTCAAGGGAGTGCATTGGCAATGCCAATACTCACTTGTTATCATTGTGGCATAGATCATTCGATCGAACAGTGTCCTAACAATCCAAACGCATCGAAAATCACACCATTGAACTTAATAGAGATTGTTGATGGGACACCACCAACTATAAACATAGTACCAGTAAACGCACTCACACGATCGATGCTCCAAAAAAATATATATATTCTTGAGGAAAGAGACACGGCATCAATTGCCCAATCTCAGAAAAAGAAGAAAACACGAAGAAAGAGATCGCAAAAAGCAGCGAAGTCAGACCCCATCTCAAAGACCAACATAGGGTTTGGTGATGACCCCGTATATATGAACGACGCTGAAGAAGATTCTGATTTAGGTGAAACCATGGAGACCAAAACGACCACTAACATAGAAACCAACAAGGAAGATCTTCATGAGCCACAATGGCCAGGATCCAAATAGAAGATAGGAACTTACCCAAACCCTACAGAGGAGATTGAGCGAGTCAAGCATTTAAGGAGTTTGGTAGAAGATACCCAAAGGGATCTAGAACCAGCACCTAGGAAGATCCAGATTACAAACACCGTGTTCCCTACACAACAACAACCTCACCAAGTCCATAGACCCTTGGACATACCTAGTGTCATCCAAGAAGAAAGTGACTTAAAGTCATGGGAAAGTGGGCGTACTCACTTCTTGATGGAAAGAATGTTTACAGAGGGACTACTTGATCCTATCGAAGAAATGGAGATCCCATCTTCCCCACGTCAAGGGACTCAAGGCCAAAAGGTGCCGTTAAACATTGCCAAATTGATGGATTTCATGTCTTCAAAAGTTAGAACCACCATCATGTCCAAACTATATAAAGACCCCGAGCTAGTCTCAGCTCTTCGAGCCTTCCTCAATGGAGAATTACAGGCTAGATTACCACAGTTTGCACATATGAACAAACCTGACTCGGTAATGAATGATGAGGAACATTTAGCACCACCATCTGACCTAGCGGGACATGAATCTGTAATTCAAATACCCGTTAACAAGTTGGGGCAATACTTTGAAGGTGATGAATCTAATGCTACTCTACCAATCACTACTAAAGGATTAACTGTAAAGGGGGTCCTTGACGGTGGTGCGGGAGTCAGCATGGTGACAAAGAGTTGTTGGGAGTCTATGGGGAGACCTCACCTTGAAGCCACAACGTAGTGGTAAAAATGGCTAATGGATCTATTGTTACGCCTATTGGAATGCTAAAGGATCTCAGGATCAAGGTCTTGGGACACAAGGTAAGGCAGACTTTCATTGTTATGGATTTTTCCAAGCATCCTATGTCATTTGAGATGATCTTTGGGCGTCCATTCATGAGGGAAGCAAAAATGGTGCATGACTGGTCCAAAAACCACGTCTACTTACAGTTCCAAGACTCTGTCATTCGAGTTGATCTTTTAAGTGGTCAAACGCATCCTCTAGGAAATAAATTCATCATTGATAATCGATCAGACACAACAATTCACTCAGCTCCATTACAGTATTGTTACACGTGTAACGAAGACACGGATATTGGGGAGAACTCTCTTTATATGGATATCCTACCTGGAATGGCTGAGTCAGACAATGTCGATTGGGTACACCTAGCGGCAACTATAGATACATGGGGAGCTAGAGGAACAACCTGGGTAACACCGGATTGGGAAGAGATACCACACATTGCACCAATAAACATGTTAGGTGTAGCGCATGTAACATCCGATGATAAGAAAGAGGCACACCTACCTGATAGTGAAACCGATGATTCCTCAAAGGCTTCAGGCCAATACACATCAGAAACGGAATCTCAGGGAGAAATGGATTCAAAACTTGAGGAAACATCGAGTGAACCAAGTATAGAAACTAAACACTCAAGGCCTATTACGACCATCTATGGTAATTTATATGAGAGTGAAGAAGATACAAGCGAAGACCTATCAGGCGAGTCGAGTTCAAACATTTACCAAAATCAAAACCTTAACAAGAAACAAAGGTCATATAAGAGACGACGATATCGAGCAAATGTGAGAGCTAGGATAAACAAGGAAAGATCTACTGCAGAATGGCTTAGCTATCTAGGGGCATGTGATGCTCATCGAAAGCTAGTAGACAATTGGGGTGAACATCTCCAGAGTGTCATGTGGTGCAGCCCGCGAACCATTGACCTCGCTCAATTGGAGGTTACAGAGCCTAAATTGAGTCGAGCTATAAGAAGACGTCAAAACCGAGAGTTAGCACAACAACAAAAGAAGGCATAACTAAAAGAAAGGTCTCTATCAGGACAAGAGCCTGTTGACTTACATACGGCTCCTGAACATTTTAAATCTTATACCACGGGGGAGCGAAAGGTTGTGTATGCCAAAGCCCAACGAATACCTACCAATGGAAGCAGTGGAGTCTATGATGGTCCAGCGGTAGTTAAAGAGATAGAATTAGCAAAACCAGGTGAAGAGTCTAAACCAGTCTTTATTGCTCAAGACCTTACCGAAACTGAAGAGGCTGTACTTAAGGAGATCCTCAAGGAATACAAGGATATCTTTGCTTGGACATATCATGACATGAAGGGCGTTCCACCTTCTGTGGTGCAACATACAATTCCCATGATCAACATTGCTAAACCCGTCCAACAACGACCCTATCCAATGAATCCTAAGTACGCCAAAATTGTACAAGAGGAAATTGAAAAACTTATCCAATGTGGATTCATATACCCTATTGAGCGCTCAGAATGGGTTTCTCCAATAGTCATTGTGCCAAAAAAGAATGGGAAACTAAGAGTGTGCGTGGACCTCAAGAAAGTTAATGCAGCTACTAGGAGAGATCATTATCCCTTGCCATATTCAGAACATGTGCTTGAAAGAGTTGCGGGCAAGGAAGCTTATAGCTTTTTAGATGGGTACTCTGGTTACAATCAAATCACAATTGCATTAGAGGACCAAGCTAAAACTGCTTTTATCACAGAGTTTGGAGTGTTTGCATTTCGTGTTATGGCTTTTGGCTTAACAAATGCCCCTGCTACATTCCAACGATTAATAAACACTGCGTTTAAAGAATTTCTAAGGGAGTTTTGTGAAGCTTTCCTAGACGACCTTTGTGTTTATTCTTCTTGGGAGAAGCATTTGTTATATCTACGAAAAATATTTAAAAGGTGCAGATTTTATCGCATCTCATTGAACCCTTTCAAATGCCAATTTTGGGTTAAGCATGGAGTCATTCTAGGGCATATAGTGTCCAAGAACGGGACATTAAAGCCATTGCCGATTTGCCACCACCTACGAACTATAAAGGAGTTCAAAGATTTATGGGCCATGTTGGTTATTATTGAAGGTTTATTTTAAACTTTGCCGAGATAGCGCGTCCATTGTACAAGCTTCTTATCGAGTTTCACTAGACGGAAGAATTTCATCAATCTTATGAGTTATTAAAGAAGGCCCTAACAAGTGCTCCAATCCTGCGGACACCTGATTGGAATGTACCTTTTCATGTGCATATTGATGCATCAAACTTTGCTATTGGGTGTGTTTTAACTCAACTAGGAGAACATAAATTGGACTACCCTATTATCTTTGCAAGTCGCCAATTAAATGATGCCGAGATGAACTACACTACTACAGAGCGCGAAGGTCTAGCTATGATTTACGCAGTAAAGAAATTTCGCCATTACCTTCTTGCTACCAAGTTTGTGTTTTATGTTGATCATCAAGCATTGCTATATTTGGTAAACAAGCCGTGTTCCACAGGTCGAATTACACGATGGTTGTTAATTCTTCTTGAGTTTGACTTCACCGTTGTTGTGAGGCCTGGGAGGAAACATGTCATGGCGGATCATTTATCTCGTATCCCTAATGGCGAAGCTCCTACGGGGGTTGATGATGAATTGCCTGATACTCCTTTGTTCATTGTTGAGACAATGCATGAATGGAGTGAAAAGATTGTTAACTTCTTAGTTAATGGTTTCCCACCCAAAGAGCTGCGAAAAGATATAGCTCGAAAAATAATCAAGGAATGCGAACCCTATTGCTTACTGGCTGGAACTCTCTATAAGAGAGGAAAAGATGATGTTCTTAGACGTTGTGCCCGCGAGGATGAGTATTTATATATTCTACAAGAGGCACACATGGGTGTAGCTGGTGGTCACTTTTCAGGAAAGTTGACTGCCCGAAAGATCTTACAGTGAGGCTATTGGTGGCCCACTCTGTTTAAGGATACATCACTTTTTGCAAAGGGATGTGATGAATGCCAACGCTTCAAGAAGCCACAAGTAAGGGATAGGATGCCTCTACATCCCATCAAGGTAACCCAACCATTTGAAAAGTGGGGCTTAGACTTTGTAGGACCGATTAGTCCGGCTGCACGTAACACGCAATCACGATATATCATTGTGGCTACCGACTATGTAACCAAATGGGCTGAAGCAAAAGCAACACGAAAGGCGGATGCAAAAACAACAGCTAAGTTCCTCTTTGAGAACATTATCACACGTTTTGGATACCCCTTTGAACTTGTGAGTGACAATGGAACTCATTTTATAAATGAAGTAATAAAAGAACTCACATCAAACTTCATGATATCTCAACACAAGTCTACACCCTATTATCCCCAAGCAAATGGCCAAGCTGAGAGTACCAACAAAACTCTCATCTCCATTTTGACAAAGACAGTTGAGACTCATCGCACTGATTGGGACCTAAAGCTTACATCAGCTTTATGGGCTTATCGTACTGCGTATAAAGTTGCTATTAATTGCACACCGTTTAAGATGGTGTATGGCCAAGAAGCAGTTATGCCATGGGAGTTTGTCATTCCTAGTCTTCGAGTAGCTTCTCAAGAAGGTTGGGATGGTAACCCCTTAGTTGAGCGATTATATATCCTGGAAAGGCTAGATGAAGAGAGGCAATTAGCTGTGCGAAATGCTCTAGTGGAGAAGGATAGGAGAAAGAAGTGGTTTGATAGCCATTTAAAGGATAAAGACATCAAGGTTGGTGATAAAGTTCTTATGTACGGGGTACGTAATGAAAAGAAGAAATTGAAATACGTTGGTAAGGGACCATATCGAGTGTGTGAAATTACCCCGCAAGGTACCATTCGTGTGGAGACTCTAGATGGAGTTGAAACCATTGGATTCCTTAATGGGAGTAAATTCAAAAGATATTATGATCCTCTAAGCCAGGAAGAGTTGCAAGCCATCCATCAAAAGAAGGCTGCCAAGGAACAAGCAGAGCTTAGAAAAATCCAAGCAAGAGTTGAGGCTCGAGAACGACAACAACGTCTTAGACGCCAACGAGAGGCTAATCTGGGAATCACGCAAGCATTTTTTGAGGACACAGATGACGACTCATTAGAATATGAGCCACCCCTACGATACCCAATTGAGCTAAATAGCCCCTATGGGAAAGTACTATACAATGCCTTATTAGATATGGGAGCTAAACACAATTTCTTATCCTATGGAGTTTGGTGTCAATTAGGGAAACCGACCCTATCCTCGAGTACGATGCAAGTCAAGGGCATTAATAAAAAGAAAACTACTATTCTTAGAGTCCTTCAGACCCCTATTGTCTATGATAATGGAAGCATAGCGCAGAGGTTTCTAGTCATGCCCGCGGGAGCTATGGAAGGCAACGTAAACTTGGGACGCACATGGATGTTGGCAACCAAATGCACTATTGATTGGGATACTGGTAGTGTCACGACGCGACCATCGACTCTTACCCCTATCATTTAAGCAAAGTCACCTACGTTGCAAACTCTAGCAAAGTTGAAGGATAGCCAACATTCACAAGCCAAGGTGGTTAACTCATCTTTGCCGGCTACCCATGAACCTAGCACTTCAACACTTGTAGTTGCAGCAAGCAGTAATATTGCAAGTACTCAACCTGCACGACCTAAGAGTACATATCAATGGGTCCCCAAGGCCTTACTTCCAACTACCTCAACCCTCCCATCCATTCCAAGAAAACATTTCCCGGAAAACCAAGAGCGCGCCCTAGGAGAGTCAAGACCAAATCACGATGGATTCCAAAACGACTATTAGAAGCCCAAGGCTACTATGATGGAAATGAGCAAATTTGGGTACCTAAACGTAAAATGTGTCCTTCCCTATCGACAAAAAACCCATATGAGTCAAACAGTGTAACGCTAAAGCCAATGGCAGACCGTGGGAAGGGAAAGATCACAGAATGCTACACACCTAGTCCAGAGCTAGTTTGGGCTCCAAGGCAAAACAAATTTATTCCACCTAGCTCAGGAAGGGGGGAGTTCCATGAAGCTTCTAGCTCCTCATGTAATACATCCATAGAGGTAAAAGCTTCTACACAGCCTCCACCTACAATAGTGGACCTCCATGAAGCTACAAACGAATCCACACCTTCCAGTGTTCAAGAATCACCTGATGAACCACTTCAAGTTTGATCCTAGGAGAGTACCTTACCACCCTTGCAACTCGACGAGGCACCTAAGGTAATAGAAAACTATTGGCAAAAATCTTCATCTATAACAACTTGGAACAACTGGTTTCAAAGGGTGACGACATCATTTCAAACGGTATGATCTACCCAAGGAAGGGGGGAGTGTTTGTGGACATCCATTATTCAGTTGCTTCCCTCTCAACCTTTCTCCCTGACCTCTTAATCTGCAATCTTAGGGAATGTATATATAAAGCCTTATACTCACAAAAACAAGATAAAAAAGTAAAAGAGCAAGAGCCATAACACAAAATCATAAAAACAAATTATGCACAAGAACACGACCCTTGTAATATTTGCACTCTAACCATCATCTATTTGCGTGTATAGATATGTCTAGTACGCTAGAGTCATCCACTTCTGCCTTGGGTGAGAGGTACCCTCGTTACTTTTCACAAATATTTCACATGGTCTTTCCAGTGCTTGCATGTGAATGGGATTTGATAGGTACGCTAGCATGTGAGAGGAATTTTGAGGAGTTAGAATGGCTGATACGTCTCTTGACCACGTCTGATCCATACTTAGTAGAGAGCGTTTCTCCCATTGCACAAGCCTACCCTTTTGACCAAGATGACTATAGGCGTCTAGTGACCTTCTTAGTAAACATGGGCACCTATGATGAAGAAGAAAATTTACAGGACTACACGGATGGCACATATGGTCTCATGGATGATGACTTTGTTTATCTCGACGACGAGGATAGGGGTTTAGCCTTAGGGTTTCCCCCCAACCTCTACAATATCCTATTCCCTTGACTCTCTAGGGGGAGTGCAAATAATTAGGTTAGGGTTCCTTATGTTTTTTGTTGTGTTCAATAAGTGTTGGTACCTTTTCCCACTAATGTGCCTCCTGGAGGTATTCCTTTTGTTTCTTAGTGTGTACAGGAGCGTGTTGCTATTGATAGGATTTGGACCTTCATGGAACCTTTCTCTTGTTCACACTTCAGATCAAGCGCGACCATCAACACAAACAGGTGTTTTTTGTCCATTAGCATTGCCCCTATCTATTTTGTATCCATGTTTGTCTGCTTTAATTGTGATTGGTAGCCTAATATTCACCGGATTTGCTTAGTATCAAACATTTAATTCAATGTAATTTTTTGTCATAATCACTTGTTTAGGTTTAAAAATCAAGCAGTCCGACTAAGCTAGTTTGACCAAGCTAGGTGTTATAAATCTTCTCTTAATACCATGGGGAATGCCTTCCTAATAAGCAATGGTTACTTAGGTTCTTAATCCGATTTAGGCAGCATTGTGTGAAATGTACTAGGGCTTTCTAGTGAGCTTGACCCTATTGACCTTTAGCTTAAGTATTATAAAGGGAGTTTACTAGTGTGATGAGCCTGGGGAGGTGTATCAGAGTTGTATGACCCCCCAAAGCTACAAAATTAAAATGATGAAAACAAACAACACAAAAAAATATCAAAGTGCCACAATGTCAAATTTTAAGCTGGAAGAGAAATCCCTGCTTAAATTGGTACTCCCCTCACATGTATCGCCTATGGTACTAGAGCCCTAGAGGTTCCCAGTGTGGGCGCTTTTCCTTGAAAAGCAAAAATCCCAAGGCATACAAAATAAACACACACATCAAAATTGAATCATTGTGAAAAGACTTTGGGGGGTCAAAGCAAAAGTAATCAGTCAGGCGATGATTTCATGAGAAATTCCTTTTATCGTAGCTTAACTACAAGGTCCTCTAGGTATAGCCTCTAGTCAGCCCTCGAACATGAAATACTTGGCTCTCGCGATTAAACAACTTAATTAACCAGAGAAAATTAAGAAGCTTACCCATGGTAATAATAGTCGATCTCTAGTGCCTTTCGACCGTTAAATTAGCGACCCCAGACTTGTTTAATTTTTTACCTTTACATCTGTTTACGCATTTGATTATATTGCAATTTAATGCTTATTGTTGACAAATTGTTTAAAATTCTGTTACCAATCAATTGTCTGCCTAAAATTGCATATGCTTTTTAATCGCTTATGAGAATGCAATTACTGTGCAATGTTGTTTGATTTTGCAGTGACTGAAGAAGGCTAAGGAAATTCATCTCAAATGCTCTTCCACCTCGACCAACGAGCTTCAACTCAATAGCTTCCGAGGACGGAATCTACATCAGGAAGGGGGGCATGTTAACCCTCACGGCTCACGGACACCCTATCACCTACGAGACGGACATTGTAACCTACGGTGGACATTGTATTATTTATTTGGTAGAGTCAGGTATAGGGCTTGTCGGTCCAATAGGAAAAGGGTAAGAGTGATTGCCGATGAGAGGCGCACTCTAACTGGGACATTCAAGGGATTAGTTGGCTAAGCATGGGCGCCCAAGTGTGAATGGGATGAGCTCATATAAAAGAAAACTAAACCTAAAATTCACTCATTCTCTCATTTGTGCAATAGAAGAGTGCTCTTGCTCCATCTCCATCTCCATCTTCTTCTTCTTCACCTCCTTGTGTGTGTGTGTGTGTATGTGAGAGAGAGAGAGAGAGAGAGAGAGAGAGAGAGTGTTGGGCGACCGAGCATTGCGGCGGCACGATGGCGGTGAAGTGGTTGAGCGCGCCGTAGCGGCGTCTCCTTCTTCTTCGCGGCGAGGAATCCTCCATGGCAGGAGCATAGAGCGGTGAGTGACACACCATTGCCCTCTTTTGAGCTTACTAGTTAAGCTAGTTGTGTGCTTGGAGCCGTCTGTGGCTCGCACACAGTGTTAGGCAAGTCCCTTGCTTCGACAGTGTGGCAAGGAGCGCACAGATGCGGATCTCAGAAACGGCTAGCCCTAAGCGACTATCTCTAAGCGGATCGACCTAATCGATCCTCTAAAGCGGCTAGCCGTAAGCGGATCTAGATGGCCAAACATTTCTATACTCTAGGTTTAGAGTAGCTAAACCAAAGCGGTTCCAAAGTTTGCAGCGTTCTTGGGACAAAAAAATGCATGCGGATCTCAGAAACCACTAGCCCTAAGCGGCTAGCTCTAAGCCGCATCGACCTAACCAATCCTCTAAAGCGGCTAGCGGTAACCGGATCAAAATGGCCTACCATCTCTATAGTCCACCACTTGTGGATCTCAGAAACGACTAGCCATAATGGGCTAGCCCTTAGCCGCTATTCCTAAGTCATTCAACCCAACCGATCATCTAAAGCCGCTAGGCGTAAGAGGATCAAAATGGCAAAACACTAACCTAGTCCTGGCTTAGGTGGCTAAACCAAAGCGGTTCCAAAGTGCGCAGCGTGTTTGGTATGAAAAAATGCATGCGGATCTCAAAAACTACTATCCCTAAGCTGCTAGCCCTAAGTGGCTCGACCTAATCGATCCTCTAAAGTGGCTAGCCGTAAGCAAATCAAAATGGCCAGACATTTCTATACTCCGGGTTTAGACCGGCTAAACCAAAGCGGTTTCAAAGTCTGCAATATGTTTGGTACAAAAAAGTGCATGTGGGTCTCATAAACGAATACCCCTAAGCAGCTAGCCCTAAGTTGCTAGCCCTAAGCGGCTCGACCTAACCATTCCTCTAAGAGGCTAGCCGTAAGCGGATCGAAATGGACAAACATTAACCTAGTCCGGGTTTAGAGCGGCTAAACCAAAGTGGTTTTGAAGTCTGCAGCATGTTTGGTACAAAAAAATGCATGCGGATCTTAGAAACGACTAGCCCTAAGCCGCTAGCCCTTAGTGGGCTCGACCTAACCAATCCTCTAAAGAGGCTAGCTGAAAGCGGATCAAAATGGCCAAACACTAACCTAGTTCAGGCTTAGAGTAGCTAAACCAAAGCGGTTTCTAAGTATGTAGTGTGTTGGGTACAAAAAATGCATGCGGACCTCAGAAATGAGTAGCCCTAAGCCGCTAGCCCTAAGCAGCTCGACTTAACTGATCCTCCAAAGGGGCTAGCTGTAAGCGGATTGAAATGGCCAAACATTTCTATACTTTGGCTAAGAATGGCTAAACCAAAAGTGGTTCTGAAGTCCGCAGCGTGTTGGTACGAAAAAACACATGTAGATCTCAGAAACGACTAGCCGTAAGTGGCTAGCCCTAAGCGGTTGGACCTAACTGATCCTTGAAAGCGGCTAACCGTAAGTGGATTGAAATGGCAAAACATTTATATACTCCGAGCTTAGGCGGATAAACCACAAAGAAGCTGAAGTCCGTAGCGTGTTTGGTACGAAAAAATGCATGCGGATCTCAAAAACGATTAGCCCGAAGAAGCTAGCTCTAAGCCGCTAGCTCGAAGCAGCTCGACCTAATTGATTCTCTAAAGCGGCTAGCCATAAGCAAATCAAGATAGACAAACAGTATTGTACTCCAGGTTTAAAGCGGCTAAATCAAAGAGACTATGAAATCCAAAGCATTTTTGGCACAAAAAAATGCTTGCGGATCTTAGAAATGACTAGTCCTAAGTGGCTAGCCGTAAGCCATTAGCCCTAAGTGGCTCAACCTAACCTATTCCCTAAAGTGGTTAGCCGTAAGTAGCTCGACCTAACCAAACCTCTAAAGTCTCTAGCCCTATGCAGCTAACACTAAGCGGCTCGACCTATCCCAACTGTTAAGGCGGCTAGCCCTAAGCGCGCGCCTCGACCTAACCAAATCTCTAAAGCCTCTCTCTATCTTTAATGTATAGAGAGGGTAGAGATAGATAGAGATTAGAGCTTCGGTTACTACTTCTCTTAGCCTTCAAAAAAATGCACTCAAGTAACTACACCCGTGGTTTAGAATGTTGTTTATTGCAAAGAGTAGTGGAGTGGTTTTAACAGTTCTAAGTTGGCATCGTTTCCTATCGAGCTTGCTAATAGCTCAATAATGGTTAAGCCGTAGGCAAGTCTAAAAAGACTCCATTATTAAGACCATAATAGTTCCCGATGGTGTCCCCCAAACCCTGTAAACATGCATGCCAACCAAGAAAAAATCCCAGTCTCACTTACCCTATTGCAATGAACAACTCCAACCTTTCATAGATTAAGGTAGAGAAGGAAATAGAGTAGAGAGAGAGCAATAGGAGATTTATCTACTCCTATTTATCTTTATCTACTCATATTCTCTCTCTCTCTCTCTCTCTCTCTCTCTCTCTCTCTCTCTCTCTCTCTCTCTCTCTCTCTCTCTCTCTCTCATTGAGCTCGAGAGAACTAGACGCCCATGTCTACGAGGGGCAACCACGACATCAACGGAGGCTAGTGCTCCATTAAAGGATTTCGACTATTCTAGCACAACATGGGAGATTCCCAATACGTCTATTTACAGAGGTGGATAATGCCCAATGTCGGGCATCCTAGGATATTGATGATGATGATGATGATGATTTTAGTCTTTCAATTCACTTCATTTTTATTTTTATGCCCACACATTGGATTAGATCCACAACAAGGATTTTACCAGTTTGGTTTCATAGGTCACTTTGGCATTCTGAAAAAACATTTTCATAGGTCACTTTGGTTTCATAGGTCACTTTGGCATTCTGAAAAAACATTTTCATTTTATTTCTCATCTTTATTTGTAACCAAACATTGGGTTAGATCCACAAGGATTGTATCAGTTTGGTTTCATAGGTCACTTTGGTCTTTTGAAGACGTTTTCTATTTCATTTCTCTCTCTTTGTCTCTCTATCTCTTTCTTTATTTGTAATCGATCATACATTGGATTAGATCGACGGACTGTATTAGTTTGGTCTCATAGGTCATTTTGCCCTTTTAGTTTGAAGACCTTTAATTTAACATTTTGTTTTGTTTCTCTCTCTCTCTCTCTCTCTCTCTCTCTCTCACAATGTGTGTGTGTGTGTGGGGTTGGGGGGGGGGGGGGGGGGGGGGGGGGGGGGGGGGGGGGTTGTGGAGAGAAAGAAAGAAGGGGAGAATGGAAAGAGAGAGAGAGAGAGAGAGAGAGAGAGAGAGAGAGAGAGAGAGAGAGAGAGAGAGAGAGAGAGAGAGAGAGAGAGAGAGAGAGGAGAGATCATACCTATCTCCCCTCCTCTCCTCGTGCGCGCGCGTGTGTGTGTGTGTGTGTGTGTGAGAGAGAGAGAGAGAGAGAGAGAGAGAGAGAGAGAGAGAGAGAGAGAGAGAGAGAGAGAGAAAGAAGGGGAGAATGGAACGAGAAAGAGAGAGAGACAGGGATCATACCTATCTCTCCCTCCTCTCCTCGTGCGCATGTGTGTGTGTGTGTGTGTGTGTGTGTGTGTGTGTGTGTGTGTGTGTGTGTGTGTGTGAGAGAGAGAGAGAGAGAGAGAGAGAGAAGAATACTTGCGCAATTTTGGTGAAGGGCATCAATGCAAACTTAGATTTGAGATTTGAGTTTGGACACGCGCTCTCGGGTTTTTTTTCCCAGCGGGTGTCGGTGTATTAGGAAGTGATGGGGTATAGGATGGCCTCTCTTATCCAGATGATCAACCACCATGTGACAGATTTTTGTTGATCTTGCACCACTAAATCATGCCAACTGCACACCTCTACCAGATACCCCAACAATTTCATCTCTACATAGAGCCATGCAAGAAACAAGAGCAACCGAAGAGGAATATCGGGGTTCACTACCAAAAATTGAGCCCTTGCCTGCTGTCACAGCACCTAGTGCTCAGGCAACCACAGAAACCATGCGGCGAAGATTTGGACCACAATACAAACAAAGGTTAATCAAAGTAATACTAGGTGACCCAGTTTCTCAAACATGAGAGGCCAAGAGAAGGAAAAAAATGAAAGAGATGGAAAAGAAATAAGCAGCTGAGAAGGGAGCACAAAGAATGCAAGAAGAACAAAGAAGACAAAGGGAGCAAGAGGAATGGGAGAGAGCCGAGGGCGAGGGCGACAGAGCTCGCTTGGAAAACTTACAAGTACAAGCAGAGGCAGAGAGGAAGGCGGAAGAGGATAGAGCTCAAGCCACCCAACAAGCAAAGGCTGGGAGCTCAAGGTCTTCAAAAATTCCTCAAAGAGCCAAGCAGTGTGCAAAGAGGAAGAAGGAGAGGGTGACGCTTGAAGAACAATAGGCCCAGGAGGAGAGGAAGAAAAAGTTAAAAAAATGATCCTCCTCAATGGGCCAGGCAGGCGGCTCCTCCACCACCACCAAGAACACATAAAAAAGGGAGATGGAATCCAAGCACAGTTGCTTTGTGGGAGATCTAAAAGTATCAGGAGAGCACTGATCCCATCATACCCAAAGCGGCATTCTCTCGGGTGGTGAGAGAGATAATGAATGAATATAGTGATTCTGTTACACGCATACAACGTGCAGCTTTACTAGCCCTACAAGATGTCACCGAAGACATTTTGGTGTAGCTGTTTCAGAATGGCCCTTTCTTGTATGGTGCATGCTAAACGCGTAATCTTGAAAAATATGGATTTAGCTCTAGCAATCAATTTACAAAATAAAGGATGCCTTCATAAGAATTAGTTATCCCATGTACTCTTTCTTAATGAGATTTGTAATCTTTTCATTTAATATCAAAGAGTCGAATTTCTACCATTCCGTGCAATTGTATAAAGGATGCTTCATAAGAATAAGTTTATCCCATGTACTCTCTCTTTATGAAATTTTTAATCTTTTCATAAAATATCAAAGAGTCAAATTTCTACCATTCCGTGCAATTGTATAACTTGATTTTGTACATTGTTTCTTTTAAGTATTTGAATTGTTCAAGTTGTTAATTTAAACTGACCTCGATCATGCAAGCACCCGTCGGCTAGGGACACCTCTTAGGGATTTTTTTAACAAAATCAGGCGTCGGGGGGGGGGAGGCGTACGGAGGCAACGGGACTACCATGGCGCACAGTCGCGCCCCACGGGGTCGAATGACGCAAAAAAGGTATATGCACCACGTCACGTAGGAGGAAGATATGAGATTGGACTCCATCGGGCGACGATGTGCATTGTGGTGGTCCTGTTGTCTCGGTACTCCCCCTCCCCCCCGCCCCCATCGCTTGATTTTGTAAAAAAATCCCCAAGAGGTGCCTCCCAGCCAACAGGTGCTTGCATGGTCGAGATTTTGTGTACGTGTTGCATAAATGAAATTTATTGGACAATATGAATCGAGAAAAAAACAAGGAAAGAAAGCTGAGAGAAATCGATAAAAAAAGAATTATTATGTATTGATTTGGATATTACATCATGGTAGATTAGTTTTTCTGCGAATTACATCTGTGGGTATGGGATGAATGGATGACTTGACTCCAAGGGATTTTACAATTTCCTATGGGTTTGTCACCCCTTGACCAAGGCTTAAGGGGAAGTGGAGAGGAATGATCCAAGGTGCTTGCATGTAAAGGCATACAATGCTGCCTCTCGATCCACCAATATAAATTTGTGAGCATTTAGGGTGAGGGAATCTTCAACGAGGATTAGCATGCTTACTTGCTTCTCCACCTACAAGGTCAATACATAAGGTCAGATGGTCTAATTCCGGGTCCATTGGCCAAACATAAAACTCTTTATGCAATACATGATGGCTTCGGAGAGTAGCATATAGTCAATCACACTATCCCCATTACGTTTTCTACATGTAAATCCATTGGTTCCACTCCACAAAGATACACCATTGGCAATGAGTATACCCGTGCTATTACACATGTGTAAAAGTAACTTTCCATAGTGATCCGACTCTTTCTCATCCATTGATGTACGATCATACAAGTGAACTTCCTCCTACTCCCTTGAAATGTATGGCATATCAAATTGTTGAGTATCATGTTGCAATGTTTTTGTGCAAGCATTCATATCCCCAAATACAATAACATCACCTTCGCCTTTAAAATAAGCAATGTCCTCTTCGAAATCATAAAATGGTTTATCTCTATCCATGCAAGCTAAAAGGGGGAATCATGATGAGCAATGTAGCAACCGGCTACAAAAATGGGTGCTCTTTTTGGTGTCATAATTTTTAGCCATACATAATGTTTGAACTTATCACCTTTCATAATTGATACAAAATCTTCTAGTCCTTTCTTAACCATACATGCTACCCCTCCTTGCCCTTTTCATTTCTTTAGATTCTTTGACCACATCAATGTATGTACATTGTAATCCTCCAAGCTATTAATCCTTTGTGTATCATGCTCCCAAGTTTCAACAAGAAGTACAACATCGGCTTTGCTTGTTAGTTCCCGCATTCCATGGGTATCCATTGCTATTCCAAATCATATTGTCAATTGTAACTCAGCCTCATAGGTCACGCATCCTTCTTGAGAGAGAGAGAGAGAGAGAGAGAGAGAGAGAGAGAGAGAGAGAGAGAGAGAGAGAGAGAGAATTGACAAAACTGCACACTAGCGTGTGAAAAATTCATATTAGTAACATAAACAACCTTCGCGTGCCGTTGTGCAATTTTTTCTGTATCTCTCTCTTTGTATCTTCTTGTCTCTCTTATAGTCATAAAGCTTGCAGGTTTCAGAAACTAAACAAGTAAACATAATACTCACAGTGAAGAAATAAAACTGAATCAATACCTTGGGCCTTGAGACCTTTGAGGAAAAGACAACGGTCAGGGCCTATGATGGTAGTCTACTGTCTGCTACACATTCTTCTCAATCTGTGTGGGGTATTGTTCGTTAAAAATACCTACAGTGCTGCAATGGAGCGCTCTAATCTCACCCTTGCTAGTTGGATAGATAAGGAGGCTCTATTGGATTGCTCTCTCTCTCTCTCTCTCTCTCTCTCTCTCTCTCTCTCTCTCTCTATGTGTGTGTGTATGTGGTCTATAAATCCCAGAGACCAATAAGTAAGATGAGCTGTATGATGCATTTAATGATCGTACAATTACAATAGCAAGTTGGACAATCGAGTAATTAATTGTTATTGGTGGAAGAGAGAGAGAGAGAGAGAGAGAGAGAGAGAGATTGAATTATCATCCACAGAGGTCATATATGACCTATGGGACCAAAAAAAAATAAAATACAAAGGTTTTCGTCTGATACATATCATTTAAAGACTGAGGGTCCATCGAGGGGTGGAAAAGAAAAGATAAGGTGGAATGAACAAAACCTAAGATGAGGTAGGTGAGGAGGAGGGAGCCGATTTGGGAGTTCCGAACTCCTGGATGATGAGAGAGAGATGTTAGGAAATAGGACGTAGCTAAGTAGATAATATAGTAGCTTACTTAATGGAGAGACAATTTTTCACACACGAGAGATTAGAGAGAGAGAGAGAGAGAGAGAGAGAGAGAGAGAGAGAGAGAGAGAGAGAGAGAGAGAGAGAGAGAGAGAGAGAGAGAGAGAGAGAGAGAAACAGATAGACAGAGGAAGAGAAGACCTTGTTGCAGTTGTCTCAGTGAGCATAGCCTTGTTGATTACATTGTTCGATCAGTGAACAAACACTTAACCTAACAGATACAAAAGCAGAAGTACACAGTGATGGAAAGCCCATGAAAAGGTTTTGCTTCATAACTGCATCAAGGGCACGCAATGGAGTGATTTTTTGAATCAATTTCTTCTACTCGCACCGTGGAGTTTCTTGTGATGGCTATGAAATGTTCTCCTTACGGCACGTGTCTATGCTTTCTTGTGTGCAAAACGCTTCTCCATGCGTCGTGTGCCAATATGCTTAAGAGTGTGTGTGTGTGTGTGTGTGTGTGTGTGTGTGTGTGTGTGTGTGTGTCTTCTAAAACAAACACTAATTCTATCCTGAATGTAATGCAAGCAAGAATTAGTGGAAGCTATAGCAAGCAAGAGGAGGAAAATGAGCTTCAATAGCCTATCTTTAAAAATCATTTGGGGGAAAATCTAAGCTTCTTCATGGGTGTCTCTATGTGTGGGTGAGTGCACCATGTGAAGTCAAAGCCACCATCATCTAAAAAGTGTTATAGGAGTCTACCAAGTCCATTGTGTCGACTCCATTGTTAATTATCCATTGCATTATAGGTTTAAATGTCATCATTTTGGTTTTCCCAAGGTTGATAGAGATCATATGCCCCTCTACTTTTCCCATTTATCCCTTGCATTGTGAATGTACCTGACAACTATATATGTTGTGTTTGCTTTACGTTTCTGAGAATGGTACTTTTGTTTCTATTGCATGGCATTAGATCTCACAGAAGCAAGAGGAAAAAAATTGACCTAGAGATCTCATTTGTGCATTAGCTGGCAACAGGGTCTTCAACACAGTTGCGAATAGGTTCAATGAAGAGAAATGTTGACTGCAATAAGCCTTTAGAGATTCTTGGTATAACAGCAAAGGAGCTTGTCATGAGCACAAAGGAGGATGCTTCCAAGGAAAAATTAGAACCTTGTATGAGTCAAGATGACATGGCAACCCCCAAGGTTCATGTGCTCAACTCACTCAAGAGGAAGGTGGATTTTTCAACCATTGCCTGTGGGCCACCTGCAAAGACCAACAGAAAAGAGAAGAAGAAATAAACAGTTGTCCTAGAAGAACCTACAATCATAGATGAAAGGCTTTTTAACTTTGAAGTATCTTCAAGCGCTGGTGATAAATTTCACAAGCTAGGTGCCACCTTTGATCTTGATGATATTCTAGCTCAACACAATGACTTCTTAAAGCATGAAAGGGAGAGGTTTCACCTAGAGGTGGAAAAGGGCACGGTGATTCTTGATCACATGGTGGTGGTTCACTTAAAAGATCGTGATCCCAAAAATTGTCATTGTCATACAGACCCTTACGGTGCCTTATGCACAAAAGGAGTGCAAGCTAATCTAGGAGTCCTTTGGTTTGCTCTTATGGATGAATTTTTTATTTGCTAGTCTTATTAAGAACCCATAGGAATTCATGGAAGAACAAGATCAACCACCAGATGAAGAAGAGGATGAAGAGAAAGACCAAAATGAAGTGGATGAGATAGAAGATCCTATTATAACTTTGAGGCAGAAGTAGAGGAGGTTGAACGATGCAAAATGTTGTTTGTAAAAACATCAGAAATCAAGATACCATTGGATGTCTCTAGCTTCAATGAAAAACAAGCTACGTTGATGCTTCCTGCTGTGCCAAAATTTAGAATTGGGGACAGGACATACATTTCTTGCATGACATTAAGAGTATATTTTGTCTTAAGGAAGACTTTGCACTGGGCACCATCTACAAATTCCACCACAAGAGGAGTGGCTTTGTTTCTGAATGTTGGGGTATAAAGCCCAATGTGGTCGCCCAGGTAAGTGGGCAGGCCGCCAAGTATGTACACATATTCTTTTGTAAAAAACTAATAAAAACTCACGATGCTCTACACATTGAAACAGAGCGAGTTCACCATATCGTTGTGCTCTTCTTCTCGCACTCTCTCGCACGTCGCACTTCCGCTCGTACTCCTTCAACTGGTATCGGAGCTCAGATTGAGGCTCGGGACAACATTGCAGGAAGCTAAAGTCACCTGCTCAGATTGGAGTGAGATTTGACAGGCAAAGACACGGCCCCAAATCCTGTGGGATAGCCCAAAGGACTCAGTGTTCTCAGAATTTCATTCTTAGGTCATCTTGGCCATCGTTTGGCTTCGACAAAGTTCTGCGCAGGCCATTTTCGACTACGTGGTCTCCGCGGGTGCATATCCGACTCTCCAGATTTGGGGTTTTGGCTTACGACTGCAGGTGCTGAGGATATCGGCTCCCCCAAAGTGTTGATTTGTGGTTGTCTACACATCGAAGGACAGCTCACAGTTCTTGGAGGCGTGTCACATACGACACGGGCGCATCTACACACAGACTGTAGGCGACATCCACTAGTTCATCAGGTAGCTTGTGTTTGCTGCTTGATATTCCAGATTTCATCCTGACATTGCAGGTACTTCCATATGGGATGTATTGTCAGAGATGATGTATGTCTATTGAGGGTTTGCTGGCTGTGAGTCGCAGCAAACAACTGCCGCAGCGATTACAGCATAAAGTGGAAAATTTGTGGATGACTTTGTGGGAAGTCTATGTACTTTTAAATTTACTGCAGCCTTTGTTGAGGGTCGAGTGAGGTTTTATTGAGCTCGGGGATTCTCGAATGTTAGAGATCCTTTCGGTGATACAGGTCTTGGAGCGATCCCTTGAGCACCCTTAGATAGGCAGTTAGGATGTATTGACTGTGAGTTAGACAGTTGGGATTGCATCTTTGCTTTACTGCAGATGAGGCATTGTCGCAGTCTATGCTTACAGGACAGTGAGACAGGACAGTGAGAGACAGTACAGGTGCAGGACAAGTTTACCCGCAGCTTACAGAGTTAGAGAGACAATGGTTTTTGAGCTGTTTTTTGGTCTGTTTTTTGAGTACACCAAAGCCATTTTACAAAGGAGACTCTGTCAAAATTTTTGCAGAATCTGAAGCTTTCTTGGTTCATTAGACAGGTTGATATTGGTTCAGAGGTCAGTTTACAAAGGAAACTCTGTTGAATTTTTCCCAGGAAAGTAAACTACTGTGAAGCGTACCTATGGTTGGATCACAGGACACTGCACTTTACAATATCAAGAACCTGGATGGAACCAATTTCCCATTGTGGAAGAAGAAGATTTGGCACGTGTTGGTACAAAAGAAGCAGATAAAACCTATAAAGCTTAAGGAGATAAAAGCAGAAGATATGGACGAAGATGAATGGAGCAAAATGGATGAATTGGCACTTTCTACCATTATGTTGACTTTGGCAAAAAGCGTTTACTTCAATGTAGTAGACGAGATGTCGGCTTATGAAGCATGGTTAAAGCTGAGTGATCTTTATGAGAAGCAGAGTGCAGCTTCACAGGTATACTGGCTTAAGAAGCTTGTTGACTTGAAGATGAAAGAAGGGACACCTATGTCCAATCATCAGAATGAATTCAACACCATCTACAGTCAGTTGTCAGCTCAAGGTGTCAACTTTGATGAGCCTATTAGAGCTATGTTCCTGTTGATCACATTGCCGGAAAGTTGGGACACTTTTCGCACAGCTTTGAGTAATTCTGCACCTCCAAATGGTTTGACCGTCAGGTGTAGGAGGGAGCCTGCTTACTGAAGAAACCAACAGAAAGAAAATGGACAAAGGCAAAGGAACAGCCTTAGTTGTCCGGGGAAGGACCAAAGAAAAGTACAAAGGTGGAAAGAAGAATCAGTCTCGTAGCAAGTCCCGCAGTGCTAGCAAGAGTGACATAGAATGCTACCATTGTGGCAAGAAGGGTCACATGAAAAGAGACTACAGAGAATGGAAAGCACAAAAAGGAAAAGAGAAAGCTGAAGACCATGGTGAGAAGAACAAGTCCTCAGTGAAGATTCAAGAAATAAATGTGACAAACACTGTGGCAGAGGATGACAGTCTAGTGTCAGGAGACATCTACTTCTTGAAGAATACAATGGACTTAGCTCTTCTTACATCATCTGATGGACATGCACTGAGTGACTGGAATATAGACTCAGGGGCATCACTTCATGTGTCTCTAAACAAGGAGTGGTTTACCTCTTATGTGACCACTAAAGATCATGTTCGGCTAGGCAATGGGCAAACATGTGAGATCTTAGGTGTTGGAGATGTTCAATTGAAGTTTCAGAATGGCTCTTCTTTCACGCTAAAGAATGTGAGACATGTTCTCGCAATTACAAAGAGCTTGATCAGCACAGGTTTACTTGATGATGCTGGCTACATCACCACTTTTGGACAAAACATGTGGAAGATATCCAAGGGTTCTATGACAGTAGCACATGGAGTAAAGTCTGGAGGACTTTACATGATTTATGTATCAAATGTCTCTAAAAATGTAATCAATGTAACCGAGCAGCCGAACGTTTCTTTGTGGCATAGCCGGTTAGGACATATGTCCAAGAAGGGAATGGAAATCTTGTCTCGTTCTGGTTATTTGCCTGGCTTTTCATTTAATGATTTTGAATTGTGTGAACATTGTCTGTATGGTAAGCCAACACAGCAGCCACATAAGCATAGAAGTAGTAGAAGAGATACACAGTTGGCACTTGTTCATAGTGGTTTGTGTGGACCTATGCCTAACCTATCTCTAGGGGGAGCTTCTTACTTTATGACATTTATAGATGATTACTCGAGGAAAGTATGGGTTTAATTTCTCAAGCACAAGGATGAAGCGTTTAGTGTTTTCAAAACGTTTGTGACCCTTGTGGAGAATCAGAGTGGCAAGAAGCTTAAATGCTTACACACTGACAATGGTGGAGAGTATGTTTCAAAGGCCTTTCAGGACTTTTGTGAGTCAAAAGGTATAAAACGTGAACTTACTGCTCCTTACAATCCTCCTCAAAATGGTGTTGCTGAGAGGATGAATAGAACCATACAAGAGAAGGTCATAAGTATGTTGTCTAATGCACAACTGCCAAATGGGTTTTGGGCTGAAGCTGTATCTACAACTGTTCATCTGATAAATAGATCTCCTAGCAAGGTTTTGCAGAAGTATTCAGCGGTAGAGATGGTATGGTCAGGCAAGGTGCCCTCATACAAGCATCTCAGAGTCTTTGGCTGTGAGGCATATACTCACGTTCCAAAGGAATTTAGGAACAAACATGAGCCAAAGAGTAAAAAGTGCATCTTTCTAGGCTATGGTAATTCTGGTGAGATGGGGTACAGACTTTGGGATCCCGAATCCAGAAAGGTTATCTGCAGCAATGATGTTCACTTTAATGAAGCCAAATATCATTCTAAACCAGAGAGGGTTGAGGAGATTAGAAGAGTTGTCTTCCAAGAAGATGGACCTCCACGTGTAAGACAAAATGTCAGGGCTCAAGAGGAGCAAGGACAGGATAGAGTGGAACCACAGGTTGTGGCTGAGCCCGAGCCACCTATTTTGCGTAAATCTGGACGTATCATTCGACCTCCTGATCGGTTTGTTCTATCTATGAACTATGTCATGTTGACTGATTGCAATGAGCCTTCATGTTACAAGGAAGCAGTGCAAATGAAGGACTCCGGGAATTGGCAATTGGCCATGCAGTCAGAGATGATAGCTCTGCATAAAAACCAGACATGGAAGCTAGTTAAATTACCACAGGGCAAAAAGGCTCTACATTGTAAATGGGTTTACAGGTATAAGATCACCGCTCATGATAGTCAGCCAAAGTACAAAGCAAGGCTTGTTGCCAAGGGTTTTAAGCAACAACAAGGCATTGACTTTGATGAAGTCTTCTCTCCGGTGGTCAAGATGACTACATTGAGATGCTTTCTTGCATTGGTTGCCATATTAGATTTGGTGTTGCACCAAATGGATGTCAAGACAACGTTCTTGCATGGTGATTTACATGTCGAAATTTACAGGCAACAGCCAGAAGGGTTTGTTGAGAAAGGCAAGGAAGATTTGGTATGCCAGTTGTTAAAGAGTCTTCATGGCTTAAAACAATCACCGAGGGCATGGTACCATAAGTTCCACAAGTTTATGCTTTCTCAAGGCTACAAACGTAGTGAGTTCGATCATTGTCTTTATACAAAGAGGGCTAAGGATGGCAGTTGGCTGATCCTTATTTTGTATGTGGATGACATGTTGATTGCTGGCAAGCACTTGGAAGAAATTTTAGCTTTGAAGTCAAAGATGGAAAAATCGTTTGACATGAAAGACATGGGTGAGGCAAGTCATATACTTGGTATGCGCATTGAGAGAGACAGATCAAAGAAGTTGATTTGGTTATCTCAAACAGAGTATATTGACAAGGTTTTGCAACGTTTCAATATGGAGAAGGGAAAGGCATTGAGTGTTCCATTGCCACCATATGTGAAACTTAGCAAACAAGATTGTCCTGTGTCTGAGGAAGAACACGCTGAAATGGATAAGATTCCATATGCATCTGCAGTGGGTAGTTTGATGTATGCAATGATTGCTACTCGCCCAGACATTGCATTTGCAATGGGAGTAGTAAGTCAATACATGTCAAACCCAAGCAAGAAACATTGGGAGGCAGTGAAAGGAATATTGAGATACCTGAAAGCTACAAAGAGTATGGGTATATGCTATGGAAGTCAGGAGCTAAGTGTAAAGGGTTTTACAGACTCAGATTATGCAGGTGACTTAGACAGCCGAAGGTCTACGTTAGGGTATGTCTTTACATTGGCTGGTGGAGCAGTATCATTGCGTTCTAGATTACAAGATTGTGTTACTCAGTCTACTACAGAGGCTGAATATGTTGCAGCATCAGAGACATGCAAATAATCAATTTGGCTTAATCGACTAGTAACAGATTTGGGAATCAAAGAAGAGATGCATGTGTTATATTGTGATAGTCAGAGTGCTATACAATTGGCTCGCAATCTAGTTTATCACTCAAAGACAAAGCATGTGGATGTGAAGTATCATTTCATCAAGGAAATGCTCAAGGATAAGCAAATTCAGCTTGTCAAAGTTCACACCACAGAAAATCCTGCTGATCTACTTACAAAAGGACTTCCCTCAGAGAGCTTTGCGCATTTTTGCAAGCAGTTAGGTGTAGGGTACATCACTTCTCTACATCTCTTGTATATTAGCTTGTATAGTAGCTTCTCTCACGCTTAAAGTACCACATTGGGCTTTAAGTGGGAGGTTGTTGGGGTATAAAGCCCAATGTGGTCACCCAGGTAAGTGGGCGGGCCGCCAGGTATGTACACATATTCTTTTGTAAAAACCTAATAAGAACTCACTATGCTCTACACATTGAAACAGAGCGAGTTCACCATATCGTCGTGCTCTTCTTCTCGCACTCTCTCTCGCATCGCACTTCCGCTCGTACTCCTTCACTGAAGATAGTAGTGATGCTGAGCCAGTGGAGACCTCTAGTAACCCACTAGAGTGCATGAAACTTTGCTTCCAAAAAGCAAAAAAGTATAAGGAGACACTACCTAATGAGGCCAATTTTCAAGCAATCGAAAATACCCTAAAGCCCTCAACCAACAATACAGAAGTTGAGGATTGGTATAAGCGCCTAGCACAAGGGTTGAGCCGCTCGGTGGATCTATGGAAGAACGAACTTTTGATGCAGGACAAGATTTTCATGGTTATCCAACACCCCCACCCCGGCCACCAAAAAAAAAAAGCATTCCCTCTCTCTCTCTCTCTCTCTCTCTCTCTCTCTCTCTCTCTCTCTCTCTCTCTCTCTCTCTCTCTCTCTCTCTCTCTCTCTCTCTCCGGTGGTTGCAATCATGGATTGGTGAGAAGGATGACTCCTTCGTCGTCGAACTCGAGAGTTCCGTGGAAGAGATGCAGCACTTTCATACTATCTTGACAAACTCTGTGAGACACCCATCCTGGTCTTTCACAACGGAATGTCGCAAGAAGGGACCACAACAACGTTTGCCTTGAAGACACTTCCCACTTCCTAGGTGGCTCGATGTTGCCGCAAAACTCAGACAAAGTCATTCTTGTATAAATTTTTTGGCGAGAGAGTGCTTTGGTTACAGTCCTAGGTATACAGGCGATCGTGCTGCATACTACTACTACACACAACAATGGCACCATCCTTAGGAAAACAGACTCAAGTGAGATCTTAGAGTATGGCAAACACATGATGATAAGATAGAAGGGCAATGTTCCAAAAAATATTGTTAAATCCTCGTCAAGTTGAAGTACAACTTGTGACTTGTACATGCTAATATTTGTACATGTTGTTTGGTAAACACAGTACCATCTCTTTTATCTTCAGAAAATATATCCAAGTATATATTGTGGTGAACAATTCAAAGTCTATTGGTCGACCTATGATTTACAAATTCCTTGGTCTCTCTCCACTTACTCTGTCCTTCACGAGCACTTGAGTTATTGAATGCTTTCAACACGTTTAATTTTTTGTTGTTGTAATTGCCTAATTGCTTGTGATGTTGTTGAAGAGGCCAATACTTGCTTCTGTTGCACTTGATAAAGGATCCTCCTATAGAACTATTGGAAGAGCTCTTTCAAACTATTTGCCTTATCTGGAGACCCACCATGCTCTCTCTCTCTCTCTCTCTCTCTCTCTCTCTCTCTCTCTCAAATAATAGGTATTGAGTTCAATTCTTCTTGTCGGATAGACCATTAAGATCTCTTGGGATAGTTTTCTACGACGTTAAAATTCTCTTCTTCTCTTCTTCTTCTTGTTCCTCTCTCTCTCTCTCTCTCTCTCTCTCTCTCTCTCTTCATTCTTGTGTATTGTTGTGAAAATTATTTTTGTTGGTCACTACTCAACAACTTTCCTTTTGCCTTCTCCCTTCATCTCCCCTTTCTACCCTACCCGATGGCCAGCCAGGTGCCTGCTCGCCAAAATAGTAAAAGTTTGCTCTATTTTTTAATTCTTCTCAAAAAATCCATTAAAAATAGTTGTGTATGGTTGTGAAAATGATTTTTCTCGAACACTGTTGCTCACTACTCAGAACCTTGCCTTTTGCTTCATCCCTTCATCCTCCCCTTTCTAGGTGTCAAGTGGCCAGCCTTGTGTATGTCGCAGCTTCTTCCTCCTCCCTTTATCCCCCCCTATGTTGTGCATGTCAGGTCATTGGACAACCATGCCTCTCTCTCTCTCTCTCTCTCTCTCTCTCTCTCTCTCTCTCTCTCTCTCTCTCTCTCTTGTTGGAGCTATATATGGCTCACTCTACTCAACTTGGTCTCACCTATATATTCCTCAATATGAATTAGTCTTTGGGAGCGTACATGGTGTGTCTCTTCTCTCTCTCTCTCTCTCTCTCTCTCTCTCTCTCTCTCTCTCTCTCTCTCTCTCTCTCTCTCTCTCTCTCAACATGGTATTAGAGCGGTTAAAAATGCCAATTATTTTGCAAATTTTCTACCCTAAAGGGATTTTTCTTTTCACCAAGTATGCTTCTGAATTAGTAAGAAAGCCAAAAAATTTACAGCAGATCATCCAAGGAAGGGATAAAAAGATAAATACAAGGGGAAATCTTTCTGAAGTAGCTGAGGATAACGTCATTGTCCATGGATAGCCACACATGAAGTAGCCCTACAAGGGTAAAGGTGGAGCAACCTTGACACTGTCTATTTCAGCTTGGATCTGGTCCATAGACATCTCATACATCCTAGCTTGTGCATCTCTCTCTCTCTCTCTCTCTCTCTCTCTCTCTCTCTCTCTCTCTCTCTCTCTCTCTCTTTCTGGTAACTCTGGTTCGAACTTCGTACACCTTGGCTCGTTGCTGTTGAGTGACCCCCCTTAATCACGTTCTCAACGTTCGTGAAGCGAGAAGAACTCTGAGAGACCTGCAGACCTGCAGAAGCTACAAGCGAAGGATCGTGAGCCTATTGTCTAGTTGCGCAAGAAATCAGCCTGCACCTTGGGTCGTTGTCATTGCCAGCAGCTCGAGTCTGAGTTCTAAGAGCGCCTTCACATAGACTGGATAGCGGGGTTTTTAGAGGGCCTTTTAAGTTTAAAAATGCAATCACATAGACCTCCACCATCACATTAAATACGGTCCACATCTTGGAAGCACCTCTATTTTAGAGGATCTTTGAACCACCCTCTACATTTTGGAAGGCCTTCTAAATTGAAAATGACCTACTAGAGCAAGTCAACTACATCCTTTTACCTCTTATCAAAAGTTTTCTTTTTGTCTTCATTTGGTAGCTCCAATGGGACCCCACCTATCCTCATCACTAATTCACACGGGCATGCTCAAATGGGATCAATGGTGGAGGAGGAAAACGCGGGGCACGCCAATCGTGGATCTTCAAATTCAACAGTTGCCCCGAATCGAATCCCCTATATTTCAATGAACGCATACGGACGTAGTGGTTAGTGCACATGGTTTGCAATGGGGAGGTCACGGGTTCAAGACATGGGGTGCGGACTACCCCGAATTTACAAATCTTACCCGGAGTTACTTTTCTCCCCGAATTTATCAAATGTATCGAATTTACAAATGTGCATTTGACGGTCCGAATCACTTCAACCGTAGGTCCATTTGAAGCCGTCCGTGCGAGGTGTTGGGACCTATCTACTTGCTAGAAGATAGATCACCTATGGGAATCCACAACCTTAAAAAAGGTGAGCCTTCCATTTTTGAAAGCCCTCCATTTTGGAAGGCCTATGTGCAGGCACTCTAAAGTCTAACCCCGTCGGATAGATCTTCGCCTGCGACGTTAAGGAACTCTCTCTCTCTCTCTCTCTCTCTCTCTCTCTCGGCAGAGCCATGGCGAAAACAGAAGAGATGCCAAACAATTCCTACGACACCATTGCTGAGCTCTCTAGTCTCCTCTTGGCTGCCAATGGTGACGGGCCGCACGAGCTCCTCGGTGAGTTCGTTGTGCCTGAATCCTGCCGACCAACCCTTCCTTTCGATGCGACCTCCGACAAGCCTCTCCCCGTGCTCGATCTTGGCGCAACGGATCATCCCGGGGGGCTTGCTGCCAAGCTTACGGAGATCTGTGAAGAGTGGGGTTTTGTTCAAGTGATAAACCATGGGGTGCCTTCCCACATTCTTCGAGAAATGGCAACCTTCGGCCATTCCTTCTTCACGCTGCCCACTGAGAGGAAGCTGAGAGGAGCTTTCTCCTACTTGAACGGCTATGGCGCGAAGCAGATCAACATGCACGGTGTGGGCACTCCATGGGTGGAAGGGCTCACACTCAGAACTTTGCCAGAGTCGAATATTGCGATGTTTGAGGCCAAGATGTGGCCAGAAGAGGGTAATGCCAGCCTCTTGTAAGTACTCACACATCTTTCGACAACGCCTAGGCTTTAAATGTTTGATCATGACTCTTGTGTGTTGTATGTTTTCATGCAGTCAAACTCTGGAGCAATTTGATTCTGCCTTGCAGGAGTTCGAGATTACACTGCTGCAGCTGTTGGCCGAAGGATTGGGAGTCGAAAGTAGCTTCTTTAGTCAGCATTTCGAGAAGTGCCCAGAGCTGACGATGGGTATGCATTTCAATTACTACCCGCCATGCCCAGACCCATCGAAAGTACTGGGAGCGCTCCCGCACACGGATCCCAGTTGCCTCACAGTACTCTATCAGGACCGAATCAGTGGCCTTCAGGTCCAAGCCAAGGATGGAAGTTGGCATCCCGTTGAGCACAAGGAGGACGGTCTTTTAGTCTTTGTGGGTGACATCCTGCAGGTGAGCTTTACTTGGGTTTTGCTGAAGGTTTCATTCTCGTATCTTAAAGTGTGGAGTGGCCTTCTCTGCAAGCACGTATGGTTGTCGTAATCTGCAGCTGTGTAAACTGCAGGGATGGAGCAACGGGCGCTTTCCCGCTGTGGTTCACCAAGTTGTGTTGAACAACAAGATACCTCGGCTCTCTTTTCTGCACGCTACCAGTCCTGCTGGCGACCTTGTCATCCAGCCAGCGCATGTGGGTGGTGATCCCCCACGATATAAACCATTTACGTACAAAGGTTACATGCAATATAAGAGCGATCTTCACCTGCAACGTCCAGATGACACACAAAAGCCAATCGATGCTTACGCGGGGATTACAGTATGAAGGTCTCGCCCTTCTACTATTTCTGCTGTAGGCCATTTCTGGAAGGCTATTTTGAACGTTTAAGTTATTTTTTGCGACTTTAATAAGAATGCTGGTTTTGCTGTTTTCGTGATGAACCTTTGCAATAGCTCATGCATATGTTTGTTTTACTTATAGAGTCACACAATTAGAGAGTTGCATGTGTGTAGATTGATAATCGTATCATTTCTTAACATTTGTGTAATGCACCGCACATGGGTTCAAGTGCTGCTCCTACATGCGCTTAACATGGGTTTCTTTAATGTGATGTTGTGATTGTAATTTTGGTTTTATTAATGTGATGGTTGGCAGATGATTGGTTATCAAAAGATTTACTCAAATTATTTGTATAAAACGAGCTTAAATACACAACTCCTTGAACAAACCTGAAGGATAAAATATTGTTCCCTTGGGGAAACTTTTGCTTTTGAATTTCATCACAAAACGAAAATTATAAAGTTTGTCCTCACCAACTCCTGCACCTGTATAACGTGAGAGAGAGAGAGAGATTTGGCGAAACAAATTCTACCATCCACAAGTGAAGACCTTGAAAACTCCATAACTTAAAAGGTGATAACTCTACACTATAGAATGTGAATAATAACAGTGTTATAATAATTATAGAATAACCAATATCTTTATAAATGCAACTTGTCATCAAAACTATGTAGCTTCAATCTTTAGCTTTCTAAATCTAGAAGAAGCTCGAAAGTCAGTAAGCTTCATAATTTCTTGTTGTCAGCACTTCAGGCTGATAGACACCGAGTGCTTGTTGAACACAAGGACATACAAATGACTACTAAAGTGGCTTTTCTTGAAGGATAACTATGATAAAAGCAATGCATATGTTTGAGCCGGTTAGTATGAAAGGGTGTATGTCCGATGGAGTTGTCAAAAGTCTACTGAAGGTAGGGAAAATGGAGATAGCTTTTAAGAAGAATGACCATAATTGATTGCTAATATGGGAAAAATCTACCCATGTCCCCACCATGGATATTTTTTGGGCTTAGGATACAATCGTGTGCTAAATTGATGGCTTACAAGTATCATCCTACATCATGTCTCTGTTTTTTGCCATGAGTGTCAAGGTAGCTAAGAGTGTATACGGATATCATTTTGTTTAAGTTAAAGCAGAAATAGATTATTAGAAACGAGAGAAGATACTATCTTGCCTCACATGTTGGGAGAGAGACATTCCATATAAAGAGTTAGAGATTTTACAAGGAAAGTTAGGAAAGAAAAGGGTGCTTGAGCATATAGCAAGAGTGATGGATCAGCCCCTCTTGGAGAGGGAGGTGATAGAAGCCATTGACACTCTTAAAGATGGTAAATCGCTTGGTGGTGATGGTATACCAAATGAATTTTCAAAAATTACAAGGAACTGTTGTTGCCCTATCTCTTGTCCCTATGGAAGGAGGCTTTAAATGTAGGAGCTCTTTCTACCTCTATGAATACAAGGGTTATCAAACTCATCCATAAAAGAGGGGAGAAAGAGGATCTTGGAAACTAGAGACCTATAACATGCGCGACTTTTGTATATAAGAGATTCTCTTTGGCCCTAGCTAGGAGATTGAGCCCTATTATGCATCAGATTTTCTTGCCAGAGCAAAAGGGTTTCACAAAGGGAAGGTTCATTTTGGATGTCGTTAGCACATTGTGGGAAGCTTTTGAATATGCCCAAGACAGTGTTCAAAATTCATCTTTTTCAAACCTGATTTTGACAAAGCCTTTAACTGAATGGAATGGGAGTTCATATTTCAGTCTTTGGATGATATTGGATTTGGTAAATCTTTTATCAAATATGTTAAGAGTTTGGTAATGCTTGTGCAAGAATTTCCATAAATGGGGATTTATATGAAGTGGTTTGAAGAGGTCTATCAGGCAGAGTTGACCTATAGCCCCATTGCTCTATGCCATTTTCTACAATTTTCTTGGTTGTTTAGTGAAGGGAGCTCTGGACAAAGGGCTCATATAAGGCATTAAAGTTCGATGTATTAACAAAGATCTGGTCTTGCAATAATTTGTAGATGATACTAATTCTATATTGTCAAATGGTAGTGTAACAGTAGAACACTTTTGGCAGTGCTTGAACACTTTTTGCATAGCCAATGGATTAGTTGTCAACCACTCCAAAACTGGATTTAAGAGTTCTAATGGGTAGGTTCCCAAGTTGTTGTAGATTCTGGATGTTTGGAGCTAAAGGATGGGCATATATTCAGGCTGTTAGGCATGCCAATGGGTTTTAAAGTCACATATGTACAAATTCAAAATCAAGCAGAAGTTGGAAAAACGGCAATTTCATCACCCCTCCATTTCGTCAAGAGCATTTGTACTTAAATCATTACCTCCTGTCCTCACTCATATTTTTTTTTCTTGCTGGTTTCTAGCTAAAGTACCAACTTAATCAAGTTTTCACCTTGGCAAGGAATTTCTTATGGGGGGGAAACAATGATCAGAGCAGGATAACTAAAGTCTCATGGGAGGGTTGTTGTCTACCAAAAGATAAAATGGGTTTGGGACTGTTGAACTTGGAGAGTATCTCCACCAAAATGGCAGCCAAATGGATTCTCCAAGCTTATGACTCCAATGATTACTGGGTTGCATTGATAAAAACAGACATCCATAAATTATAATTACTTGAACTACAGATCGTAGACAAATCTCCAGCTCAAGGAAATCATGCTTTCTTTTGCTCTTATACATTCAGTAGGTACCAAACTGGTGTGTAGGATGTGGAAGGCCCGAGACTCCATCAAAGCCAATTGAAAGCCTACAATGGAGTTTTATTCTAACCATATCAACTTGTTGTCAGTTTTGGTTTGGATTTTTTGTAGGGAAAACAAAGACTAAACCATGCAAACGAGCTCACAAGTCCCATAAAGCCGGCATCAAGGTTTGCGCAGATCTATTTTCTCAAGGGAAAGTGAAGACAATCAGGAAGATGCATATGCAATATTCAATCCCTATCCCTGGCTAAATGGTGTCATGAAAGGGTCCACCAAAAGCTGGAGAAAATCAGCCTTCTAGCCATAGTAGTATGTACGACTAGCCGACTTTCAAGCCTTGCAGCAAAATCTTTTAAGCAATATGGTCCTAAAGCAGGGGTGGAAGAAGGTTTAAAAAAAAGATTAAATAAACTCTGGAAGATTGATTAGAGCTATAAACAATGGACGTACAGGTTCAAATGTATCTGGGATTTCCCAATGGCGATTAAACATTCAACTCTCATGTGGCTTGTCCTTCATCAGGGAAATTGGAATGGGAGAAAGACCTAAGAGCAGGTGTGAGAAATGGTATTTGCTCCAGGTGTTACAAAACAGTGGAAGATAGTGCTCACTTATGGCTCAATTGTAAGTCAAATGAGGCATTATTAAAAGTGTTGCAGGATGATACTAGTCAAATTAACCTGCAAGCTCTAGACATCAAGGACTTCATCCTTGGCAATTGCAAAGGACTAGACATTTTGTTGTGGAACATTTGGAGAGGTCTCATTCTCTGGTACATTTGGAACTAGAGGAATTCAGCTATCTTTAGGAATCAATCTGTATACCCTATACGGCTTTTGAAGTATGATTTAAAGAATTCAGCCTAGAATTTATGTACAAACGCTCAGGAAGCTCTTCTTGTGGACCTTTCTGTTTGCTCCATGTTTAAGGAAGTAAGATGGCAAAAATGAAAATCAATTTTCTCTAAGTTCTATCATCCTATTAGGTTTAGAATGCTCCAAATGATGTAATGTCTAATCTAGCCTTGGGGTTGTCCCACCTCCTACCTATGGGACCTTTGTACCCTTCTGTGTCTCTTTTCTTAATACAATTCTACTATTTTCAAAAAAAAAAAATATAGGCTTCTGCCATAATAAATCTATCTCTAGAGTAGAATTTTAATAAAAGGTCCTTGTAGCATTGCCATCTGTGATTCCTTTGGAGTATATATAATGGGGAGATGATAAAGTCTTGCATTTTTACATTCAAGAGAGGGACAACTTCTCGAGTTGAATGCCAAAAGAAGCACTATTGTCCTCCATCTTCAATTGAAAGATTGTAGAACAATCCTTGGCAACTAAACTTGCCTTGACTTTGTCAAAAGATCCATCTGCTTTGACTTTTTTCTTATGCTTTCTTACACTTAATGGTAGTACGGCCAAGAGGTAGTTTAGTCAATATTCATGTACCTTTAGAGATAAGAGAATCGTACTCTATGTCCATAGCCTCTTGCCATTGGTCCATTTGTGGGGAAGACATAGCTTCACTATAGGATCTCTAGAAGTAGAGAAAGCATTGTTAACAAAATCTTCATCATAAACATGAAAAGAACCATGCTCACAATCAATAGGCAGATCGACAAAATTATCAACGCCATTGTTGGTAGCATATGGAATCAATTGTGGGGAAGTGGAAAGTTGCTATGTACCTTCCATGCGTTGCTCATCAAAAGTAGCATCACGATTCACAACTACTTTCTTGGGCAAAGGCTCATAGAACTTGTAGGTTTTGGAAGTTTGAGAATATTGAATACAAATAACTTTAAGACTAGGAGCGTCAAGCTTTGTTCGTGTTTCTTTAAAAACATGAATATAAGCAATACATCCAAATGTTCAAAAATGAAATAGAGAAGGATTTCACGTGTCCTTGTTGTTATGGGTATCTTACCATAAGGAGCAGTAGTAGGAAGATGATTCTGATCAAATATTGTTGTCAAGATAGCTGCAGCCCAAAAAAAAACTTGATAACCCGGAATGAATTAGGATACATCTTACAACATTCATAATGGTACGATTCTTATGTTCAACAACACCGTTTTGTTCAGGCAAATATGGAATATGTTCATGATGAATACCTTCATTAGTACAATAAGTTTCAAACTCATAAGGGACATACTCTCCACCATTATCATTGCGAAGTTTCTTGAGACGATGACTGGTTTGAAATTTTGTAGCATTGTGAAATTGCTTAAAAATAGATAATGCCTCATATTTTTATCTACATAAGAAAACAACTGTATAACGTGAGTAGTCATCAATAAATATAATGAAATAATGATGTTGCGATCTTGATGAAGGCAAAGGTCCGCAAATGTTAGTCTGAACATCCAACAAAACATGAGAATGAGTTTAATTTGAGAGAGAAAAGGCTTTGTAATTATGTTTTCCTAGAGCACAAAACTCACAAATTTCCATATGTGGACTGGCTTTAAGATCCATGTCATATACAAGATCACGATAATGAAGGTCCATAAGTTTTGAGAAATTAGCATGAACTAAACTTGTTACCCACTTGTGGCCAAGTTTCTAGTAATTCGCTCAAATATGGCTCATGGCCATATGGATTGCTTGAGTGAGTTAGCGCATGTATCGTATATGCTCTTTTGCGACGTAAAAATTTGCAGACATCTTGGTAAGTCTCTCCAAGTTCAAATGCTAATAGCATATTCCAAACTTTGAAAAAAACGATGCCAAATGCCGAAATGGAAGCTTTGCTTCGCATAAGTACTCATAGAGTTCTGGTGCTCATAGGTAACAGGTGTTCCTGTTGACACACATGTACGTATCCAAGTAGAGAAGAATCGAGCTTGTCGAAATTTCCTTAAAGCAGCACTGAAACATGTATGATGCCTGATTGAATATGCTATAATGAGCAATTTATTTTATCTTATACAAATAACTGAAAGGGTAGATAACCACTAAAGAGCATGAAAAAATGATTGACTACTTATTATCAGAATCCATCAAAAGGCCTATGGATCTAGTACCCGGGGACAATGTTTTCGCTGATGCTGTCCCAGACAATTGAAGCATAATTTTTGCAATTTGGCTTTCTTAAAATTTGCTATTGAAAGTATCCTCTTTGCCACGTTGACTGAGACTGGTTTGATGGCTGCCACAGGTGTAGGTACTATAGCCTATGGGATGCACGATATGATCAACTCCGTAAGTTGATCCACCTGTGTAGTGAGCAATTGGATGCAAATCACCAATTTTCGAAACTGTTCTTCAAACTTTTTAAAGTCACGTTGTGTGACGTACTCTGCATTGAATAAATAACTATCATTTTTCAAAATTTCAAGCACGCTCTGAGGAGGAGAAGTAGATTCTCTTGAAGGAAGTTCAAATTAAAAAAAATGATTCTCAGGCAATTACTCATCCAGAGAATCTAACGGGAAGTCCATGACAGTTTTGTGTGGTGCTAGAAAAAGAAAGGGAAATACCTGATTGGTTGTAGGAAGAAGTGATGAAACCCAGTCGTAATCGTTGCAATCGTTGTGAATCACAGCTAATTAGCCTTGCTAATTACATGAATTTTAGGTCAATGCGTCCCTTTGCATTCATTGTTGATGAAGAGCAAGTCAAAGAGTCCAGAAACCATTGCGACCGCAATCAATTAACCGTGCTAATTATCTCGATGTCGAAAAGTACAATTCTTTTCTTTCTTAAACAATCAAGCACAATGGTGTGCTTGCTGCGATTTGGCTGCTCGATTATTGAATCCCAAACCGTTGTCAAGAAGTTGTCCTTCAAAAACTTTGCAATTAGTCGAGATGAATCGAGAGCTACGATCGTCCTTTACCCAAAAGCTAAAAACCTCATGTAGCTCTGTGAGCTCGTAAGGTTGCCGAGCGATGTATATGTCCTTGAGAACGATTGTTAATCCCATGAGGAAGGGGGGGGGGGCAAGGGGACTCGACTGTGGGTACCCTCCCTTAAGAAATGTATTCCAAAAAACCCTAAGGCTCAAGGGCCTTGGGTGTCCACCGTGTAAAAGAAGGAGAAAAGAAAAAACCTGTGAGCTCTCTGTCTGCACCGCAAGCGAGTAGAGGGAGGTCTAGGGCTCACTCAGTGTTGCTCCTTGGAGCCCGATGTCGTGTCAAATTCCCCTTAGCAAGTCACCGCGACCACGAAAAGCCCGGTCTCAGCTCGCTTCGAGTTGGTCGACCTCGTCCTTTCCCCCGACTAAGGGTGCTTATCCACGAGCTCAAGCCACTCTCTTTCCCTTTGCTAAGCGGCCATGACTGCCTCTGCTAGAACTCACGGCACCTTCCTCCTTGCATGAAGTTGCTAAAAGAAAAGAGAGGTTCCACACACTTTCTTTCCCTTTTCCCAGAATAGCAAACCTGCTCTGATACCAGTCAAAAGCCCAAAGAACTGCCTTGGTTCAAATTCACCGCCCAACCCCCCTTATATAGTGCTTGGCCCTCGAATCCCTTGTTCCACACTGGCAGCCGACTACCTGGCTTCGAGTCCGTGACCCCCCCTTGAGTATGCCCTGGGCATGAAATTTAGGGTATCAAATGAAGAAACCAAGATTGTTATCTCACCTCCTATCTAGTGATCAGTGGATGCCGATAGGCCTTTTTATTACACATTAGGGTCCATGTATGTAGGAGCACAAGTCCCACCCTTGATGCATCTGTAATGAAATCTCCAATGTGCTATGCCATGCACATGGCCACCAAGAATCCCTCATCGGCCAAAAACTCACGTGCAAGATCCATGCCCCTCATCACTAAACCCTTGGAAACTGTGTTCCGCTTGGGAACACTCATGCCCTCTACAAAAAACATTGATGGTGTGTAAACATTCTACCATAGTCATCAGAAGGCACTAGTTAAAAGAGCAGTTACTTACCCAATGGTATTGTACCTAAACCGTCCACAAGTAAGCTCGTAGGAAAATCTGCAAAGATAAGTCTGGAAACCGCACGGCACAACACACCATCTCTACTATATAGATTTGTCTTTTGCGTCGCAAAAAATTTATTGATGCTACAAAAGAACCAACCACGAATTAGGTTAAGAAATGTGGAACTATGTAACATTACATGGAAATAAGTACTCATTACCCAAATCTACCTGGTAAGATAAAACTTATCAATTTGTGAGATATACACAAGAAAAACATCAACAATGGTTTGGTATTGGAATCATGCACTCATTATCCCAATAGACATTGGCCGGGGAAGCAAGGAACACTCAAATGCAAACAATGTTTCAAGACTTACCTGAAAGGCAGAGGGGACTGGAACATGCTAATCTCCACCCAGCCATACTCTACATAGGCCCTTGGCCTGCTAAACATAGAGACCCCCTTGACTGCATGTTCGTCCTGACCCTTGGCCCTGCTTGATCCTACCCTTGGCATGACATTACTCCCTCCCAATTTTCGGTCGTATCGCAAAATTGTACTCGTACAAACACTCTTAGTGCTCTAGATAAAATAGAATATCTACTCTAGTGAGAATCGTATTCACAACGGGATCTTGTCTAGACCCAAAAATCCATAATCTAGGAGTTTTGTGAACCATTAGGAGAAATATGAACCTTGCATGGGCCTTGTAAGGAATCCTAATTTTTAGGGATTAAGGCTAATGTTGTGTGGGGTTTAGGGGGCAAGGGGCATTGAAGAAGGTAGTTTTGAGTAGGCTTTTCTAGCCTTTTTTTTAGACAAATGTAGGATGTGGACCTAAAGGGTTGCTTTCTCTCTCTAGCTTTTTTTAAAGTGAAGGAAGCATAGGGGTGTGTCCACATCAGCAATTCCGTGGGTCAAAAAGAGTCAAAATTTGACTTTTTAAAAAAAAATTCATTTTTATTTGTTTTTTACTTAAAACTCCCTCCCAACATATAAACATATCCAAAAATCATTTTTTGACCCATTTTTTAACCCAGAAGCTTAGAAAGTCCATTTTTTCAAAAATCTTTCCCCCCAAAAAGTAATAAACATTTTGTTCTCTTCTCCTTCTCCCTCCTCCCTCCTCCCTCCTCCCTTCTCTCTCCCTCTCCCTCTCCTCTCCCTCTCTGCCCCTACCTTCCTCCTCCTCTCCAATCTCTCCCTCCCCCCCCTCCCTCCTTCTCTCCTCCCATCCTGCTCGGCCTCTCTACCCTTCCCCCTCTATCTTTTCATCATTTGCTTCCTCACGCAACAGCTTCCATGGTGCTCACGGACATCAAAAATGGTTTGCTTCCACCACCACGTACTCCGCACACCAAAAGCATACATATTCGCTTACCCACGGCATTTGCACCGAAGACCACTAGTGAGGGTGATCAAAGGTCATCACAAGAACGTCGCACCGCTTGTGAGACCAATGTTGACATTTGGGTGGATGGCCATTTGTACCCTTACGATCCTATAAGCCGCTTTCATCCAACGTTTAATAGCCTTTCCACATTTCTTCAATTTCTTGGGAGAGGAGAAGCAGGCTTGTTAGGCTATTGCAAGCGGCTGTGTATGGGTGCAGGTACTTCTTTGCATATGTGGATGCACGAATGTCAAGCTCTTCACCTCAAGACGACGGCATTACAAGAGAGTGTTGCCTCTTCGGAGAGGGTAGTTAAAAGTCTTGAGCAACAAATGCAAGAAAAGGAGTCCCGCATCCAGAAGCTTACCAACACCATCACATACTTGAAAGAAACACCCCTTGGTGCAAGGGAACGCAAACGCCCGTATTCATCCATTGAAACTCTTGCACATTCCGGAGGAGCACGCAAACGACGAGTTACAGCCACAAGGTGATTTGGTCTTTACTTGCATGATGCATTCTTACTTCACACTATTTTCTAACATTTATGTTTATTTGTTGCCAGAAACTTCATCCAGGAGGCATGCGGTGGAACAAGCCAAGATAATCGAGTCAACCTTCTCACTAGTTGTCTCAATACCGAGGACGTGATTTCTATCTTACAATCACCTGGAGGTAAGCACATTAAGGATGCAGTCACCAAGGACCTTATACGTAAATTAAGAAATGTGGTTAGTGATGATGATGTTCAACAAGCTTGTGATGAGGCTGGAATCAACACCAAAGCCTATCAGGCTATTTTTCAACTCCTAAAGGATGCCCTCAAAGAACATGGCATTGTGGAAAACCTATTTCCCGTTCCTCACAAGGCCAAGCTCGCAAAGAAGGCCACAAACGAAGATGTGTTCTCCCGCATTGGGACATACCTACACATTGAGGACACAATGCCAACTTCCCTTTATGCTTCGTGCACAACAAAGACAAGGGAAAAAGGTAAGAAACAATCCATAAGACCTTCCGAGAAGGGCTTTCCTTACACAATGTGGAACAATATTTTCGTGGATCTTAGAAGGCTTCAAGAAGCCATGCTTAGATTTTACGAGTTACTTGAAGAAGGTGACACACTTTACTTTTTTCTTTGGTATTATTCTTATCATAGACGCTGAAGTTTAAGGTCTTAGCACTATTTATTTTGTAGTGCTTCGCACAAAAGTCGCTTTTGTGCTGAAACTCGATGAGTGTCAAATAGTGAAAGGCCAAAGGTTAGAGAGGCTAAGTGTCACTCTAATGAACGACGCCCTTCTGCAAACCAAGCGAAGGGATTCAGTCGAGCCATATCCCACCCTATCTTTTAGCGTGCAATCAGAGAAAGACATTTGGTGGTTGGGTGCTATTGAGGTTCCCAAAGAGACCAATGGAGTACTTTCATGGATTTTTGAGAGAACTCCATGGATCACAGAAGTAATACACTCCCAAATTGCAGGTCAGAAGTTGGAGATTGAGGGCTTTGGTAGTTATGATGTGGAGTGGCACTTAGGTGGGGATTTGAAGACCATAAAGTGTTTGCTTGGATGCAAACAAGGGGCTTCTTCTCTCATGCCTTGTCCATTTTGCACTCGAGGGTACAAACCTAATGGACAAAAATCACATAAGAGCACTGCAAAGGGCGGTTACATGCTTCCATGGCAAGGGCATGGAGAACAAGGTTTAGATTGTCGTGATGTCGGAGATGAAGGTAGAGAATGGGAAGCGTCTATTCTGAGATGTCCCATGCTCAATGCCCCAGACCGTGATCAAAAGGACCACGCTTGGAATCCAATCTTTCGATTTCCTCTATCGAATGTACATTTTTGTACATTACACGCATTCATGCGCATTTTTGATAGGCTATTGAAGCTCCACATTGACTATGCTTTCACAATGAAACCGTTGGAAAAGTCCAAGGAAGCGATCGAAAGAGTGGAGGTACTCTTGAATTCCATTAGCTGTCACGATGGAAATGTGTCTATAGTTGCTGCAAAGGACACAGGGGAGGCCCATGAAATTGCTCAACAAGTGTCAATGAGTGGACAAAAAGCTAGACACTTTTTGAAGAGAGTTTCCCAAGGAAAGCCAAGTCGATATGAAGCTCAAAACAGCTCCAACCAGCAGGCAGGTAACCTTTGGGAGCTTTGGAAGGAGTTATGCAAAGCTACTACTGACAATGATTCAAATGGCGAGCTTGCAAACAAGCGCAAGCAAGTTTGGGCCCATTTTGATAAAATGGTCAAGCTTATGGGCCTTAACAGCACAACAGAAGAACAACGTCAATCATTTCAAGAAGCTTTGGCGGATTTTATCAAGGTCTTCACCCTTTCTTGGGGTGAAAATAACATCACACATTACATGGTGTATTCATTACAAGGGATTGTTTTTATTTAATAATGTGGATCGTTTACTCATGTGAACAACATATCTTGTTTGCGCATGGTGCATTTTTTATGCACAAGTATGGATCGCTTGAAATTTTTAGCACTCAAGGCATGGAGAAGTCCCATTATCGAGCAAGGGGAGTGTACTTCAAAAATACTTGACATAGTGGTAGAATGGTGCAATCCAATTATTTGGAGGAGATGTTCAACTGGTTTTTTCGCACAACATTTGCTCGTAAGATCACAATGGAGCGTGCGCGACAATCCAAGATTGCTATTGAAGTGCGCAAATGGAGTCGTCAAGAGCATAGCAACAAGTGGCAAATGTCGCAAGGTCCCACCAAGCATGCTGCATGGCGGCGATGCAGAGTGCGACAAGGATCAAAGTGGATACTGCGCGAGTCACTAAACGTGAACGCAGGGTCCAACTCTTAGCGACATGTTTATTTAAAAAATAATACTTCTTTTAAAAAAATTAGTGTGAACAGGGCCCTTTTTAAATGGGCCCTTATAAATATTGCATGCTCTCATAAATCACTCATTTCTTAAGAACATGTGAGATCTTACCAACGAAATGGCGCGCACCAAACAAACCGCGAAAGAGCATCCGCTTGCCAACAAAAACACCCTCCAAGGATGTGAGAAGCCGTCATGGCTTAAAGGCACAAGAAAACGGCCACGAACACCTGGCCGTTCGAGGAACTCTTCTGGTAGTGGGCATGGTGGTAGGGCACGAGAGTCATCAAGGACTGTTGAATCTCCACCTCCTCAAGATATAACACCTAGAAAGAGAATGAAGCAACGTGCCCAGCGCTGGAGAGAAGCAGAGGGCCAGCAAACATCAGAGTCCGATAGGGAGCAGCCTTCGCGCCCCCAATCATAAGCAGGACCATCCAGGACTTGGGTGGTCCATACAGACACCGAATCAGAGAGTGAGCCACCATGGATGCGAGAAAAAATACCGCGCACACATCGGGTGGCCGTTGGGGGGAAGACATTACCTCAAGGCCAGGGAGCTCTCCCCACACGACAAGATCGGCAACCAAGGGAAGAAGAAGAATCAGAAGAGTCTGCAGAACCAGCCCCTAAGCATGTAAATAGGCGCAAGTCTAAGTTTTTCAAGAAGCCTAAACGCCGCCCGCCAGCAAATGTGCAAGTGCCCCCAAGACAACCGCAGCGGCGCCGAAAAATAGCAAGGGCATTTGCAGAAATCCGCCACTACCAAAAGACGGCGGAGCTCTTGATTCGACGTGCCCCCTTTGCTCGCACTGTGAAGGAGGTGCTTCAAAGCTATGGAAATGAGTATAGAATGCAAGCAATAGCGCTAGAGGCTATTCAAGAAGCTGCAGAGGCCCACATCATTTCGGTGTTGGAAGATACCAACCTATGTGCCATTCATGCAAAGCGAGTGACAATACAGCCAAAAGATATGCAGCTTGCACGTCGATTGCGACGAGACTTCGAGCATTAGCCGAAGTTATCTCTCTTTTTGTATTGCACACCCTTATCTTTGTAATGATTTGACTTTCCAATGACAATATGATCAACAGTTGTGTCTACTCTGTCTATTATCTTTGTAATTTCAAGTTCTGTATGTAATGGCAGTCAATTTCAGTAAATTTGTGCATTTTAAGTACCCTTGGGGGTAGATAAGCCTGCAAGGGGCCAAAAAAAGCCTGGCCACAAGGGCGCGCAAATGGCCCATCCAAAACTGATGGATGGGCCATTTGTGCGCCCTTGTGGCCAGGCCTTTTTCTGCCCCTTTTAGGCTTATCTACCCCCAAGGGTACTTAAAATGTACAAATTTACTAAAACCTATTGGTTTTGCACCAATATTTTACATGGAACAACCTTTGTGGACACCTTTTTTTGGTCATTTCAAGCTTTGAATTCCTTATAAGATATCAAAACAAATAACATATTGTGAAACCAAGTGTCTATGCAACATTTTTGGATTTTTCAAATGTCCAATGCAATTGGACTTTTTGGTGGAGGGGTGTACTAGGTAGAGCTAAAGCAGGTGATAGTGTGCTGGAAAATTCATTTCATGATTGATTTCAGCTTTTCTAGTGTCCTTGAGTCTGAACATATGTTGGAATTGCCATAAAACGGGTGCATTTAAATGAATGATGCAAAACCAATCCATTGCAGTATATTTGTGCTTTTTAAGTACCCTAGGGGGTAGATTGGCTTATAAGGGGCAAAAAAATGCCTGGCCACAAGGGCGCGCAAATGGCCCATCCAAAATTGATGGATGGGCCATTTGCGCGCCCTTGTGGTCAGGCATTTTTTTGCCCCTTATAGGCTAATCTACCCCCTAGGGTACTTAAAAAGCACAAATATACTGAAATTGACTGCAATTACATACAGAACTTGAAATAACAAAGTCACCAATCAAAAAACAATTCATATCACCAATTGAAACAATTTTCAAGATTGACAAATCAAATTCAAAAGAATTTGCAATATAGAGAGACAATTTCAAATATTTTTTATTCCTTCCAGCACGGTGATTTTACATCATGTATCTGTGGAGTTCATAATTTTTTTGACCATTTTCTGGCGCCTATTTTGCGCGTAAGGCAACTCCCCAGTCAAGAGGGACTGCGCTATGGCATTTGGGTCAGTTGAGCCAATGGAAGCATGTATCCCTATCTGGGCAAGCACTTTACCACGAAAGCCAGTGCCAAACGATGTGCATACAAGGGATCTACGCACTAGGAACACTTGATGCGCAATTTGAGCAATGGTGCTCAAACACAAAAACTTGCTCAAAGCTTTTAACGACCAAGTCATAAAATGGGCTTGGGGAGTAAATTCATTATGGATAATGGCCACATCGCCAGGGGGGAGTTGTCCTAGGTAATGCGCAAGGGAAGCTTGAGGTCCAAAGCCCATCCGCTTGCCACCCGTCCTTGCAGCAAAATCATCAACCTCCACAACATCCTGTCATAAACCTATGAAGGTAAAGAAAAAAGACAATGAAGGATAAAATAGTAACATGAAAATTAGGATACAGTTTACCTCCTGCTCCTTGTCGTCCTCCTCCCTGTTGCCCTTTGCATCCAAGTCAATGCTCCCATGCACCACAGATATAAGCTTTGGATCATCAGATGGGAGGTCGCATAATGGCATAGGCATCCTACCAGCCTCAACCTTGGCTTGGGTGGCTTGGAAATCTTCATCAGCCACGTGCAACTGCTCTGCTACCAGGACCTCCGTACATACAACTGCAATAGTGTCAGCAACAGAGTCCCCATCTGGCAAGAGCTTGCTTTCTAGGGCATCTAGCGTATTGTCTAAGGGACATTTGCTGTTGTTGCATAGCACGCTCAAGCATTCATCCATGCGCAGGCCAAATGCTTTTTCCAAATCATGCAGGAACACATACTCCTCCCCATCCACTAACACTGAGGAGAAGCGGCTGATTTCTACCTCTGGGATTGCCACATCCGTCAGTGGTAGCGGCATTGGAGTGTCACTAGGGCTAGCCGCAACTATGGATTTCTCAACCACTTCCTCAAGACCCCTAGGGTAATCGAGCCGGTGTGCTTTTCCTTCCGCTGCAGGGTTCATGGGGATAACCTGCTGTTCCTTGGTGTCCTTGATAAAGGACCCAACTTGAAGGTGTGGTAAGCAGAGCTCCTCCAAATCAGGTTCCTCGCTCACCAAGAAGATAAATGTTGCGAGCCGAGAAAGGTACTCCACCCCCAATTTACGCTTCTTGAGCGCTGACACCCCAGGGGCTTGCTCGTCCAAGTAATGGCCTGCATCGGTTGCAATTTCTTGGAATCGTTGCAACCGCTTGGAGAATGGGCGATCACCTTTGTGTATATAGCGCAAAAGATCGCAAGGCACCCAGATCCCTGCATGTGGGGAGATAGATACAGAATATTTTATGATGTGCTCCTCCATGAATGCAGAAATCTCCTCAAATGCATCCATGTGAAGGGAAACTCTGGCGTCAAGGTCAGGGAGACGAGTAAAAAAGGTGTGGAGGTCCAACTTCCCTTTGTATTTGGTGTCCTCGAGGAAGAGGATGAAGTGTGACAAAGGGGTGGATGTGGGTGCAGATGCAGAGGCTGTGGCAGCATCCATGTCTAACCTGGGGTGTGGATAGAGAGTGGAGGAGCTCAAGAGTTGCAAAAGTGAAAATAGTGAATGAGTTAGGTGGCCCCCCTTTTATAATGGACCCTTTTTTTAAGACATAAAAAAAGGCACTTTCACCAAAAAATGATTTCTCATCCCAATGCAAAAAATTATATTCAAAGGCATGATTTGCCGAAGCAAATCATGTTGATTACAGCGGGGATCAATATGAAAATTGCAAGAGTTACAAAGTTATAAGATCGATAGCATAGTTCCATCTATCCCTCAGTCCTCCTCGACCTTCAATTTATCTTCCATTCTCTTCCCAATTTGCGGACATTCATTACAATAAGCATCTAATGATCGACAAACCATGATATATTGAAAATGTGGTGGAAGGATTCTCACCTTGTGACCTTGTAAAAGAAATTGTGCTTGTTGAAGGGCCTCAAAACCCATAATAACCAAATGTTCTCGAACATTACTGAGAGTCCAATGCTTGTTCACTTGGACTGCCTCCAAAGCATCGTTGGGCATCTTCACTGCAATGTGAAATCTTGCAATAGCGCCGTCTACACTCTGTAAGGGAGTCCACACTCCAACCTTGCACATCCAACGATCGAAGTGAAATCGTATGTACAAGGAGGTGCGGGATTTCAAATAGCGCATTCCAATACCTGAAGCTCCAACCTTACAACGGTACCGGTCCTCGTTGTGCATGCCCTCCACAAAACCCCAGTCCTCTTCTAAAAGCCTTTCTAATTCCTCGTAATGCGCATCTTTACATACAAGCATTGTGGTAGTCTCCAAAAATCCAAACTCTTTAAAAATGTGCACAAAACAATGAATAGGCAAACACCAACTCAAGCCCACAGACCTAGAAGCTTTAGAGTATTTCAAAGATTTTTGGACATCCATTATTATCTTTTGCTTGAAAGATGCTACTGACCACAAATCTGGGACCAGCCACTCCATACTTAATAAGGAAGTTACTTTGATGGGTTCAAGCGTTCCAAATGCTTGTGTAGAAGTAGGGACAATATAGGAGTGAGAATAGAAGAAAATCCTTCTTTGAACCAGTTTGGTTGGGCAAAGATGTGGGAACATTATTGCTCCAATACCCGCATGTATAGCATTGAATGTGCCGGATAGACTATGTAGTGGCTGCTCCTCCACCAACGTGGATGGAAATATGACTATAAATGCATGACAAATGTTAAGTATGAATCCATAATAACATTACACTGTGATTTCACACCTAGCTTTGTATTCTCAAAACATGTACTTACAATGTGTTGGAAATCGAGGTGGTTGTTGCAAGTGCATGGTTGACATTGAGAAAACATGTTGCACAATGGCTACGGTCCCCTTGTCTTTGCGGTTCTTGAAGCCAAGGAGCTTTCCTTTCCAATAAAGATCCAAGTTTGCAATTCCGCACACGATGAGGGCCAACAGCAGATGGTTACATGTATACCCAAGCACCTTTGGTGAACTCTTGTGGCACCCACTCATCATCTACACCTCTAGTGTTGTGGCATGCAAGTGCTGTGACCTCATCCTTTGGCCGCCTTTGCAAAGTAGAGTTGGCCATGGTTGAGCAAAGCAAACTAGGAGGAGGAGAAGAACCTTGCTTGTTGCTACAATGTAGGTGGGATAAAGTGATATGAGAAAGTGGTTAACCCTTGTGGCAATGAGAGGAGAAGGTGGACAACCCTTGCTTGGTGTGGCACTGGGAGGAGAAGGTGGATAACCCTTGCTTGGTGTGGCAATGGAAGGTGGTAGGGGAGGAGAGAGGAGCTTCCTTGCTGCAGCAATGGAGATGGTGTAGAGAGAGAGTGTGTTGGAGTAGAGGATGAGTGTGATGGTTGCAACCAAGGAGGGGTTGGAAAAGAGGTTCTAGAGAGAGAAAATCACTTTTTGCCTAATAACTACTTTTGGGGGAGCTCTGGATAGCAAAAAAAGATTTTTTAAAAGTTTTTAAAAAAATTTGAATTTTAGGGTTTTTGGATGCACGTTTTGACTTTTTGAGATCAAAAAATGCTTTTTTGATCATAAAATAGTTTTATGGGGGTTTTCAGAAGATGAAATTTGAGTTTTGAAATTTTTCAAAAATTTCAAATTTTTGGGATTTTTTCAAAACCGGATCAAGAAGGAGGGAAGTTGGAGGTTCCATATGCCCCCCCCCCCCCCCTTCTCACTAGGTAAGAGCCCATTTAAGAAGTGTAAGACTACTTTGTCCCCCTACATTTTTGAGGGCATAGAGTGTGTCCACCACCCTCTTCTCATTGGTTGGCCTCTAATTAACCTTAATCCCAAAGGGCCCCTAGAGGGTTCATATTTTTCCTAATGCAGCCGTGCTGTCTGAATTGCTTGCTTCATCTATACACCTTGGTAGAGAGACGCATTTATGAGTTTGATACTTTGAAAAATTCAACTTGATCTTCACACGCAAAGTGTGTAGTGCTAAAATAACACTCAAAAAATTAGTAATGGCAAGACACTTGCTTGTCCATTAAAATCAATTGGTTGTCCGTGAGACTGAATAGATTTGTTCGATCTTGAAAAATCAATGATGGATTACAAATAGACGGCGCTTAGCCATTCCAAAAGAGGTAGATGGTGCTTAGCCCTTCCGGTTGGCTCTTAGCCCTTCCTATGACCGTATTGACATAGAAAGATGTCAATAATATCATGCCTAGTTTCATCTTTCCCGCATAGAGAGAGAATGCTAGGCTAAGGAAAACTCCTTATTTGAATGTGTTGTAAGCCCCTTGCATATGATCCAGTGCAGAATATGTCTGTGTCTTAGCTGATCCTATAAGCGTACAACAATGTACTTGTACCACGCCCTTGTAGAGAGAGGTACCATAAGTCACATCTTGACCCGCTTACCTTGTATGTGACTATGTCAGGGTGCATATGTATGACACATTGCCTATGATTAAATATAAAAACAAAATGTTTTAAAATGTCAATAATTGAGCTCGTCCTCGATAGAGTGGCTAGTGCTATAGCGGAAGCGTATGCAATGATGGGTGTAGTACGGCCATCATACTAGTATGCCATGCATAAACAAAATAAATTAGAATAATAAGCCCGTGGCTTCAATGACAGTCTCAATGTGAGATTTTGGTATAGGTGCCTTGTACGATTACACGGGCAGGATACATCACAGTGCGCCGTTGTGTAAATTGTGAGCTTATATCCACGTAGTGCGAAAGATGTGTGCCATTATCGTTGATCTAAAGTCAATCGATAATACCTGTGCACATCAGAGAAGCCTTGCTTCGCATGAAATCTGGTAAAGCACTTTGCTTTGTATAGTGGCTTCGTATAGAGTCTGCCAAAGCACTTTGTGTTGTAGAGCAGAGAGATCTTTTGCAAAGTGAAAAGTTAAAAATAGACAAAACAAACATAACTTGATATTTATTAACCTTGGAGCCCACTTGTGGCCAGGTGTTTGGTGGTTTGCTCGAATCTCGCTCATAGCTATATGTACTACACGAGTGAGTTAGCGTAGGTATCATATACACCATCATGGGATGTAAAAACATGCAAACATCTTGGCAAGTTTTCCCAAGGTATTATGCTAAGAGCATATTCCAAACTGTGGAAATCGCGACGCCAAATACCAATGTATTTTAAAACAAAAAAATACATGCAAGTGATGTACCTTGTACCTGCTTGGCTTGCTTAATGTATGATTGCATGTCCGTCCTGACCCTTGGCCCTGCCCAGTCCTACCCTTGGCATGACATTACCAACAGATCGTGTTATAGGCCTCCTCTCCCAAGCCTTGTGTCCAAGTGAAGACTTCGCGACAAAAGCAGTAGTATGCACCAACGAAAATGTAGTGGCTACCATAGAGGAGGGTGCACTATGAGGTGTAGTGGCCGCCAGAGAGGATGTCAAGGGTGCCATACATGGTGCAATGGTTGGTGTAGAGGAAGGAGTGGGCACCCGTGACATACTAGGAGGTTCAATTTTTCCCTTACCTTTGTTGGGTGCATTGCTTGCTAGTGGAGTAGCTTGAAAACCAATTCCAATGGTGTATTGAGTAGCTCCATGAGAAACGAGAGGGAGCGAATCTTCTTGCGCCTCCTCCATGTACTCATCACTCTCGTTCTTAAACCCTTTAATCAACAATCATATAACACAATGTGACATAAACCATCACTTAACCAATGGTCACACTCAAGAAACAAGAGACATAAGTATTGAAGTACTTACTCTCCCGTAACTATATCCTTGCTTTGGAATCATGCCCATGGGATAGTCCAACGACCAAGGGAAAATACTTGCTTCCCATGTCGTCACTTTTCTCTCAATCAAAGATGGAGAGTACATGGTATTCCGATTATGCACATTAATCCACTCTCTAGTGAATATTGGGCTCATATCCAACTGCTGCTCCTCTACACATTGCCCGATTTATCTACGCATGCCAATAGAATTAAATAGAATCAAAAGCGATCAACAAACAAAAGAGGATATATGATGTTAAATTTTTTGCCAAAGTCTCCTTTATGTAGAGAGCACTATTTCACAAAAAAAGAAAACCGTCCACCCTATCTTGGGCTCCTGTAGACATGTAGTAGTGTTAGTGTGTATACGCGCTTCACCAGAGGCACTTTTCTCCCACTGGGTTTTTCCCCCTGGACATCCGGTGTGAAAGGACACCTTATCTCTTAGGGTTTCATATAAGCTTTGTAGCTCTGAGTTTATATATACTATTATTCCAATACAGAGAGAGAGACTACAGAGATCTCGTACACAAGCTCTGTGTCTTCTCCTTCTCCATCTTCTTCCTACTCTGAGATGCTGTCTTCCCTCTGTTTCCTGTTTCATCATCTTCAACAGCTCCCACATGGGATTTTCTCACATATTAAAATTTAATCCATACTCGGTATGATCATCAACCACATGATCTCTTTTTTCGAAAAAATCATCCACCCCTTTCTAGGTTCCCACTTGGGATTTAAGGCATCTCTAAAACACCAAAATCTACCCCATATTGTCAACAAAAAAAAAGGTCCACGCCACCTAGGGATCCCACGTGGTGTTCAAGGATCTTGATACACATTTGTACATAGCTTATTTGGTAATATTAAAGAGTTCAAGGTGAAGATAGTAACCTATAAATAACTCACCTGGCCAAAAACACAAGTTCCAATTCTTTTTGCTAGTGTCGGAAGACTTCACCCTGTCCATTAGAAAAAGGAAAGACTACAAACATAGTGACAAATGAAGAGAACATATCTATAATCTAATCAATACAATGTTTAAATATCTACCTGCAAAACATGATTCTTCATGCTCGTCTTGTAGAATTGGTCAAAATAATTTGGAAGTTGTGAATCTTCTACTTGAAGACTTTCAATCAAAAGGGTGGCCTCCCCATGCAAGTGAGCCCAATAAGTTTCCTTCTTCATGTAACCCCTAAAAGTACCTTTTGTGAGTGTGATCTTTGAGCTTGTTTAACAATATAGCTTGTCTCTAGTGATCTTCAACATGCCCGGTTCATCCCACTTAATGCTAAACAAAAACTTGAAAAACTCATCACCATTAAGGGGATTAGCGATTGATAAGTACTTATATCCCCTATCTTTTCAACCGTTCCTCTTCCATCTTTGTGGCTTTGTCTAGCCGCCTTTTCTTCTCAATATCATTTAGTCCAAGTGCATCAAGCTTTGCATTTTCTTTGGACATAAATGCATTGAACTCATCCTAAAACATAATACCTTCTTAAAACCATGAAAAAAACATACATAAATCTAAAAACATAAAAAGTAGGTCTCATCTTCCACATGAGTTCAGAGATCAATCCACACGGAGTGTTGTACCATGGTGCAACACCATGGTAATACATTGCTTCTAGCACCGGATCCTAGCACTGGAAGGTATCCATCTTTTCACACACCTCATGATTTGATGAGATTTGTTGGAGATTGGGTTGATGGCTTACTAGGATATAGTTCTAAGCTATCTCATTTACACATTGATCATACAAATTACATTCAATATCTCAAAACTGCTTTGTCTTCAAATGCAACAAGAATTTTAGAACTTGAAAACCAAATAGCATGTCTAAAACAAAAAAATCATTAGCTTCAGACTTTAAAAGAAACTCCAATAGGATTAAGATCACGAGTAAAATGAATGAGAGATGTAGTAATTTTAACCGAAGGTTCTGGACAAAGAAAAAAAAGATTAAAGATTACTAGAGAACATGTGACTAGTCTTTTAGGATTGGATATGTCCAATGTTCAAGAAAGGGTGAGATTCTTGAATGAGGTAATGAACAAAAGTGACATTTTGAAACTTCTTGAAAATCGAACTTAGTAGAAATTGGTATTTCAAAATTTACTAAAAGATATGGGTTTACTGGTCCAACCTTCTCAAATGCAAGAAGTTTGTGACACAGTGGGGGTGAGTAGAAGGCGTTACAGGGCTATCTCTAAAACCTGGTTTCAGGTTTTAAAGTATTACAAGACTAAAGATTTTGGGTTGCCTAGGTCTCACAATGTTGGGAAAGTAAGGACTCTGTTAACGAGGAAATACCCGAACATTTTGGAAAGTACTATCATATAGAAGGAACGATGAGATACGAAAAAATAAAATAAAAATCTTCTTTTGAGTATAATGTTTTTAATAACATTTGGATGAGTATAAAAAAAGTTCAATCTGCTATAGTGAGATACTATAACATGCGAGAAGTAGATTGTGAAGGAAAACTTATATTTGTTATGAAATTGGATGAAGCTCAAATTCAAAAATGTCAAAAAATGGAAAGAGTATCCATATCTCTAATGAATAGAGCATTGGATTATAGCCAGGGTAAGCTTGATTCCCCATACTACAAAACTCAATCAGAAATGGAGCTTTGGTGGATTGAAGCAGCTCAAATACCATTACAAAATCACGATACATTGAAATGGCTCTTTTTGCATACCGATATCCCTTCTGTTATACAGGAACAAAATCCAGGTGAACAACTCCATGTAGATGGCATGGGTGACTTTATTGTAGAATGGCACTTGAGTGCCGACCTAAAAGCATTGAAGTGCATGTTTGGTGTATGTGGAGGTGCCAATACCAAGTATCCATGTCTGTATTGCATGGCAAGCACTGGAACAAAAGGATGGCTTGCAGAACACGAGGTTGGAAAACCACCATCAAGAAATAGTGTGAACGTCATCGACTACCCATCGTCTTCTATGATTTGGGATCCAATTCTAACAATAGATTTTAAAATGTACATATATGTACAATGCATGCAGAGATTAGAATCTTGGACAAATTGCTTCGACTCCATCTTGATTATGCATATTCTATTAAGCCAAGTAAACTTGCAGACGAGTGCATAGAAAAATGCGAGGCTTTGCTCTCTCGATTGGGTTTTCATGGTGGTCAAGTGCATCTAAAAAGAGATCCTACTCTTTCAAAAGGAATGGGTGACGTTTTGCAAGATGTTTCAATGGGTGGAGCAAAAGCCAGAAGATTTTTGAGTAACCATGACAACAAACAATTTGATGCTATGTGGAACTGCCGGAAGGATCTTTGTGTAATAACAACCAATGTCAAAAGTAGACCAGATGTAGCCAACAAACGCATGGAAGTGTGGAAGAAGCTCGACAATTTTTTGAAAGTTTTGAGACAACAAGTTAGCTCTGCTACTTATGCAGATGACTTTAAAAAAACAATAAAGCTTTTAATAACTGCTATCACAGATGCTTGGGGAGCAAAAGACATCACATATTACTTGGTGAGTATTCAATTACTTTTTAAAGCCTGGATAGTATGTTACATTGCATCCTATGAGTTCAACTAACCTTTTTTTAGAATTTTTAGCATATTTTGTCCTGCATGGACCATATTTTGCAAAACAAGGACTCCTTGCAACATGGAATACTCAGGGAATGGAAAAATCTCACTATCAAGCGAGGACTTCTTTTTTCAAATGTACGAGAAAGGGAGGGGGACAAAGAAGGAGCAATGCACTAAAGGATTTATTCAATTGGTTCTATAGGAGGCAATTACAACGGATGAGATCAAACAACCATGCTGCTCAATCACAGATGGAGATTAATGCTTCACTTTGAAACTTTGTATCGAGTCTTTCTAAAGAGATCCAAATTCAAAAAAGATATTTTGGTGCAAAAAGTTATGAAATTTACATCAGTTTTTGAATTTTTTGGTATCTCTAGGCATGTCACCCCTATACCTCAAAAACATTCTTCTTTTATATCCCCCAAGAAGGTTGACATTTGTCTCCTTAGATGATGCTGCATAGCTAGAGTAACAAAGAAAGTATCATGCTCTTGAGGCATTGAATCCTGCAGCATACCCAAATATTCTAAGTGTTGCAGCTCTCTCAAGTAGCATGATCTTGTTTGCATTGATTTGAAGGGGAGTGCACCCCAAAAACCGTGGCAATATCTTCAAGGCAAATATTGGCAACTCAGGATCTTCAGAATACTTCATGTGAAAAGCACAGAAGGTGGCACTATCCAATGTAGGCATGTAGTGCATGAGAGAGGAGGCATCCCTTCTTGAAGTGCCCTCTATTGCTTTCCCTCTCGAGCCTTTAGCTCTCCCAAGAAAATTGTCTTTGTTAAGGAGTTCAATCTGCAAAACAAGACATAATGAGTAATTAAAACAAACTTGAAAAAAAGGAAGATTTCAGAAGGAGATCAAGGTGAAACTAAATCTACCTTTTACAACTCGACAATGACTTTTTCTTGAAGGAGATTGCATGATCCACTCATCTCTCTTATGTCAACGTCCTTTCCAATTTCCTTCACCTTAAAGTCTCTGCCAAAAGATTGGATGCCAAGCTCAACAAGTCTCTTCTCAAAATCCTCACCTTTGAGAGAAGGTTTCTCCTCTTCCACTCTTTTCATGCATAGAGCAAGTGCATCAGGAGCAGGAAGAAATAGTTTATTGGATGTCTGAAGATCAAGTGCCAAAAACTCTCTTTTGACTCTTCTTCTGTGTCAATAAAATCTTTGGCCACCTCAGAAGCTTCAAAAATGGTTGCAATGCAGTAGTCCTCCCTCATATTGAGTAGACATTGGATATGATGGAGAGGGATATACTATTTTACATTGATATAGAAGTAGGGAAGGTTTGGAACAGTAAGGGAAGCTCATACACCTCTACCTCCTCTGTGGGCTCATCAATGATAGTACTAGCTCTAAATTGAGTCACATCAAAATTTGCACTCTCCTGCTCCTCAGTTGCAACATCGATTTCCTCCTCTTCTAGAATTTCACTTTTCTCGAGCTGCAAAACTATGGAAACATTTGTATTTGCTGCCTCTTTGTCTGTATCTTTCACTTCATCACCTTTGCCTTGCATATCAACTTTAAGGAACAAAAAGAAAAGAAAGGCAAGTTCTTTTGGAACAAGGTTGCAAGGCTTTGAATGTTATTGACAAGAAATCATCGGTGGACAAATAAATGAAGTCTTCTTAGAAAATCTTCCTAGCCTCCTTGTTACTTTGCCTTTCTCGATTTAGTTGGTAATAAATTCAGTTAGATGGCAATAAGTCTTACCATTTAAAACCAAACACTTGCCTTCAACTGCCTCTTCAAACTCTTTGAAATCTTCTGACAGAAAGTCCTTCAAATTGTCTAGCATAACTGCAAGATCAAACAAAGGATTGAATATTTCATATGCCTTGGTGTACACTTAAATGTCACCACCATCCATGACAGCAACCAAGAGCTTCTCACTTGGGCTCTCCTCTAAAATCTCTTCACGACCTTCATTCATGGTTTGGTTGGAAAAAAGTTCAAAGCAAAGAAGCTAGACCAAAATGAAGAGGCTTAGGCCGAAGAAGAACCCAAACGGCACGATAGAAGCACCATGCACAATCTACGGACTACCGCTATCGCGTCGTGCAAGGGTTTAGGCCGTGGAAGCAAAACCCAAACGTCGTGATAGAAGCACGAGGCACAATCTGCGAACTACCGCTATTGCGTCGTGCCAGTGGTTAAGAACATGCCAATAGAACCCAAATGAAGCGATAGTGCAATGATCCAACCTTTGCAAACACTCACCCTCGCGTCGTGTGGGACCAACGTGGTGGATAGAGAGATCAATGAAATAGAGTTGAGAGAGCAGTGAAACAGAGATTTGAAAAGGTTAAACTTAAAGATTCTCGCGTCGTGCGGCACCGAAAAAAGTAAAACAACATAAAAAGACGAGATCAAGCTTTATATAAGGGGGTCAAAAATGACCGTTATGGTGTCACTCATGCACACGTGCCATGTGGCATGCTTTCAACGGACACTGTACGGATGGTCGATTATATAATAAGCTCGTGTCACGTGTTCATTTTTCACCCCCCCCCCCCCCCCCCCCCCCCCCCCCCAAACAACACGTTCGCGTCGTTTCGTACCTTAAGCATCCTCCGCCATCTCTTCTTTCATCTTTATATTGTATTTTTCTCATCGACCCGCACACCCCCTTTCACGCTATTTCGTCGACCCGCACACCCCCTTTCTACCCGATTTGCTCTTCGGTTGTTGCATTTTTAACATTTTCCCGCACGACGTGATAGAGAGTACTTCCAGACTTTGGGAGTGCATCTAATCGCATCCCGTGGTATTTCATCATCTTCCCGGACGACGCGATAGCGAGTACTTCAAGACTGTGAAAGGACTTCTTATCGCGTCCTGCGGTATTTTTTCATCTTCCCGGACCACGCGGTAGCGAGCTCTTCCAGATTGTGGGAGGACCTCTTTTCGCATTGTTCTGGACCACTTTAGAAGTCCCTTGTACATCCCACGGGCCTTGTTTTGGAGAATTTTGTGGCAAAAGACAGCAGTTTCTAACTATTAAATGACGAGGACAAAACAAATTGCAAGAAAAGTTTACCAAGCCCCAAAAGATTCAGAGAAAGATGATGACAACCAAGAAGAATCAGTCAATCCAGAGGTTGTAAAGAATGAAGGGAAACCACCTACACAACCTTGCCAGAGGCCTACTGCTAGAAAAATATTGAATTATCAAGTCAAATCTCTAAGGGAAATAAGGAAAGCACAGAAGTCTACTTGTCTTTTCATTCCAAAGCTACCTTTCATGAGAGTTGTCAAAGATAGACTTGTGAGCATGATGAATATCAAAACCTTTGTTTCAGTAAGGTGGAAATATCAAGCCTTGATGTGCCTTCAGGAGGCTGCTGAGGATTTTCTTATAGAGTTTATGAATGATAGCTACATTGCAGCTGCATTTGCTCACAGGGTCACACTGATGAGAAAAGATTTTGTGCTTGTGTCAAGGCTGAGGTACAAGTTTGATAAGGCTCTTGAGCTTATTCCTAGTGAGGAACTTAAGGCCTTCCAAATTTTAAATATCCCCCCTTCCAGACAGCAGAAGAATTCAGGGGTTGTCATTGAAGATGTTACACATTAGTATGAGACAAGAAAGGCCCAGGATATCAAAGCAGGCAAGGAGGTTGAGAGGGAGCAAGACATAATGTCAAAGGATGCTATCCTTACAGAACAAGCAGAAATTTTAAGAGCATCCAACTCTCTCCTTTATGAAAACGTTATAGGCCAAATGGTTGTGGATGTCTCCATGTGTGGGGATGATGAGGTGTAATGTGACATATTCCCTCAAGACACAAGTATGCTTGTAAACCCAACATTGAGCTTGGTGATAATGTGCTCTTTATTTGTCTCAGGTATGTGTTGCCCCTTTGCTAATTATTAGTGCATGTGCAAGCACAAGGGCCTCATTGGGGGATGTGTTTTCTTTTTCAAGTGTCTTATGAGGGATCTTCCAGAGGCTATAGCTATGCAAATTTCCATACTTGATCCTCTAGTGACACAGTGTCTATTTAACAAGCAAGGAAGACTTTCAAGTTTTTTTGAAGATTTTAACATGCTGACCTACAATTACATAATATACCCCTATGTTGAAGGGTAAATCTTAACTCCTAACAATTTATAACATTTTGTGGTATTCCTAGCTAATTGTTATTTTTTTGTAGAGGAAATTGGAGTCTTATTATCTTCAATCTTTTGGAGAAAGATATTATATTTATGAATTCATTGTCAAATATCCATGGGAGAAGTAAACTATAAGTATGAAGTATGATCTATGCATACTTGATGGCCCATTGTTTTCTATTATAGCTTTTTGATTGATGTCTTCTTGCAGTGATGCCAAAGTGATGCCAAACTTGTCGTTGGTCACCTGAGTACCACAAATAAGGATTACAATATAGAAGGTTTCAAGTACTACAATCAAAAAGTGCCTTTACAAACATACTCAACATCTTGTGGATGGAGGGTGCTTGCCAATGCATGGAGATATCTTGAGTCAAGGTGTAGGATGACTACACTCACTGTAAGTGTGTATCTCATGTTCCATTGATTTATTTTGACTTCTTAAATATGTATGTATGTACCTCATGTCCTTTAATTTCTTTTTCTATTTGTTGCAGTTGCATGACTATCCAAAGTCTTGGGTCACGCGGGTGAGAGAGAAGGCTGTTTCTATGGTTTTGGAAAGATCAATAAACCCAAATGATCCAGAGTCTCCTATGGAACCAACTACAAATGAAAAGAGTCTCCTTTGCCACCAAAGAAAGGTAGAGCTGCCAAGGGTTTGGATGCAAAGAAAAGGGATCACAAGAAGAAGAGTCCATAAAAGAAGATCCATACAAAGAAAAGCCCTTCAAAGAAAAGGGATCACAAGAAGAAGAGTCCTACAAAGAAGAGCCATGCCAAGAACAGTCCTGCCAAGGGTAAGAGTCCCACCAAGAAGAAGAGCCCTGCAAAAGAAAAGTAGATACAAAGGGCCATCCATTCCACTCACCATTGAAATTCAAGGTTCAAAAGCGTCGTACAGCTAAGAACAGTAAGGCGGAGGCACCTAGCTCACCTTTCAAGCTACCATTCATGTTGCCAAAGAAGGTTGCCAAGTCACTCAAGCCAACCACTCCTCAGGAGCCCAAAGCACCAACCCCTGCCAAGTCCATCGTGCCAAGCCTTGAGGAGCCCAAGTCACCACCACCCACTCCTGAAGTTTCACCCCCTCCCGAACACAAAAGAAAAAGGGTCTCTGAGGATACAGAATCCTCTCACGCAAAAAGAAAAGTGGAGTTTCATGATTGATTACTCCACAAAAGTTATGTACACTTTTGTTCATTTTGTCCATATGAATATACAACCTTTGGTGATTCATAATTTTGTACTTCAAATACTTAATACCAACTAAATGTGTATCATGGTGTCATGTAAGTTTAAAACAATGTAAATAATGATCACAATAAGGTAGAAAAGACAAATATATTTGCAAAATGCAATGATTACAATATTGAACTTGTTTTTTCAAGTCCTTGCAAGTGGCTCAAATACAACTTTGGGGGAAGGCATGTGATGCAAGAGGTTGAATTCTCCATCCTTGTGCTCACCACAATTCCATCCACTTTGAATCTATACTCAGGAGATGTTTCATCAAGAAACTCAAGAGATTCTCTAACATCCTGTAGTCTCCAATTTGTTGTTACTGTAAGGCTTCTATGCTCGGTGTGTGGATGGAATGTGACCTTTAGTTCAAACTCTAGACAATTTTCCTTAGAGTCGAGAGGAACCCAACTACCTAATTTGCTTCTCCACATCTCCTATAGTCGTAACCCAGAACTAATGATTGACGATATAATTGATATGAGATAGAAATAGAATTTGGGCTTAATCTACAACTAATATTATCGCCAATATGGAAAGTTTCTTTGGTATTCCATCCATCTCCAAGTACATTATCTAGTTCAGCCATAGAAAGTCTTCTATTAAGCCACATCGTCTTTGTCCTCTACAAGTCCAGTGTTTTGAAACATGCCACAAAGACATGTATAGGCAAGAACCATTGAACTTTAATCCTTCTTGATATCCTACCCGGAGACAGAGCTTTAAGGATGTCTTCTTTGATCTTGGATTTGAAGCTTGATATAGTACATGCATCAGGAGCTTCCCAGTCAAGTGAACTTATGGTGGGAACGGGTAACTGATGTAGTTCTCCATATGCACCTTCTCGTGATGAAACCTTGTATTCTGCAAAATAGACAAATAAATCAATTGTTTTGTAAAAGGAAGGTATCTTGTCAGCATACATAGCATCTGCAATCCCTTTATGCATTGCTTTGAACGTCCCACTTAGATTCTCCACAGGCTGCCACTCCACAACTGTTGAAGGGAATACATCTGGAATGGAATCAAAAAGTGAGAAAAAACAATGTGAGAATGAAAAATTCATTGTAGCAAATTGATTTTTTTTTTTACTTACAGTAAGAATGCAGTGTGGGATGTTCTTCCCAGTCTAACACCATATCCTTGGCCATGTACACATGTTGAACCTTAGCCAGCCAGCCATTGTCGGTCACTTTGAAAGCAAGAACATGACCTTTCCAATGGTTTTTTACTTTATCACGTTTAGTTCTCTTCACTCTTTGTACACCTTTGCATGAAGGAAGCATTGTTACCCAATCATTCACACGAAAAGATATGGGATTCCAAAGACCATCCTCTCTAACGTTATGAAAGTCACAAGAAGTTATGTTATGTGAAGGGCGACGTGCAAAAGACGCCATGGAAACTCAGAGATTAGAGAAGAATAAAGAAAATATAGAGAGGGAAAGACTTAAACCTTTCACAAAATAGAGAGAGTGAAAAAGGTATACATTTGAAAAAAGTAGGTGATTTGTCATTAATGGCCTTGTTTTGAGAGTCTTCTGACATAGATTTCATATCTTTTGACAACGCTTTTGTGAAATATAAAATAGAATAAAAGATGAGACTTCATTACTTTGGGTCGCAAATTTAATGAGCTCACTCGCTGAAAGCACCTAAATATAGCAGTTTCAGTCTTATGATCAAGACATTTATCCGTTCTCCGTCAAAAAAGGACCACCAAAACCCAAACTAGAGGAGACAAGAGTTCCATACTTTTGTATACGTGTCAAATGACTATTGGACTATACCTTAATCCTTATATTAACAAACAACCCTTTTTGAGCTGTATACAGCTTTTTCTCTCCAGCTTACGGCCCTAAACCTATTTAGTTTGTACTAAGCAAAGAAAACGACACCTATAAAAGAGCACGAAGAGGTCACTATTGGGAGGGGGGGTCAGCACTTGAAAGAGAAGTCATGCACACATGACACTGACTCCAAGGGTCACTATCCACAGGAGTATGATCTCCGTGTGACATGAAATTTCCCTAGAGAACGCACTATAGGCTCTCTCTCTTTCTCTCTCTCTCTCTCTCTCTCTCTCTCTCTCTCTCTCTCTCTCTCTCTCTCTCTCTCTCTCTCTCTCTCTCTCTCTCTCTCTCTCTCCCCCTATGGTGCGATGTGTTGTTGTCATTTGAATCGTTGTTGTCCGTGTCCTAGTTGCTCAAAGCTAGGTAGTGCCCCTTGTTCACTCCTCGTGATGAGTTTTGCATGCACGGGCTTTGCGTAGAGGTGGTTGAGGTCCTTTTTTTGTTTTGTGCTTGTCATTTGGTGCCCCCATTGAGGAGGAAATTCTGGGTGCCTTTGCATGCGAAAGAGACTGGGTGGTTGAAATGCAAAGGGCGGCACTAGCTGCATGGGGAAACCAAGGAACGCCAAGCGAGTTCCAAAATTTCTAGGGCCACTTCTTTGAGAGTGTGCATGGTGGTTGCAGTGGGTCTTTGCGGTGCCCTTTATGAGCCTCTTTAGTGTGCTACTCTCTTGTGCATGCCTATGGCTATCACGTACATGCGATTAGGTAGCCACCACTACCAGCCTAATGCATGCCGTCTGTTGGTTATTGATCTTAGCAAGTTGGTGGAGTTCCCTGCCTGACCTATAGCGGCGGGTTCTGCAATAGATCACCAAATTCCCCTGCTTGTCTTACCAGCAGCCTCTTTCCCTGTCGCAAACTATATCCTTCAATTCTTGCAACCTGTACTCGCTTCTTCTATTGCGTCCTCTTAGTGAATGGATTCTTTGTCCATCAAAATACATTCTTCAACCCTGCTAAGGTTTTGTATGCCAAGATTCTGTGCAGCTGGGTATCCTGCTGATGACGGTTAGCACCCTGAACCTCATATTACAGTAATCTCCACCTTGGTTTCAACAAAATCTTCATGCAACAGACGGATTTCCTTCGTAGATTGTAAGGGTTGGGATTCCTTCTACAAGAGCATCCGAGGATATAGCATAAAGCAAAGGTGAGAGGGGGCATCCCTGTCTAATTGACTTGTGCAGCGGAATAGCATCAGTGAGGGTGCCATTTATTGCAATCCTAGCAAAGGCATTACAAAAAAGGATGTGTACATATCTGATAAAGTTTTTCCCAACACCCATGTCCTGCAAACTTTGAAGGATGAACTCCCATTCTATTCTGTCATAAGCTTTGTCAAAATCAATTTTGAAAAAAATAAAGTCTTGCTCTGACTCTTCAGCATAGTCCATGCCTTCCCAAAGTGTTATTATGGCATCCAGAATGTATCTGCCCTTAATGAACCCTTTTTGTTCTTTGAGAAGGAATTGGTCCATTAGGGGGCTAAGTCTTCTGGTAAGTGTAAGTGCAAAGACCTTATATACAGAAGTCAGACATGAGATTGGCCCTCCAATTACCCAAATCCACTCTTGAGCCTTTTTTAATGTATGAGCTTTATAACTCCTGCATTAATTGAGGGAGAAAGAGATCTTGAGCCCAAGGTTTCTTGCCAGACCTTTGTCAGATATGGTGTCAGAAATTCTTGATACATACAAAAAAATTCATTAGGGATACCATTTATCCCAGGACTTTTTCCAGGTTTTAGTTTTCCAATAGATTCCTTTAACTCCCCTTCTGTGAGAGGGAGGTCAAGCAATTGAGCCAGGTGCAAGGGCACTGTTTTCTTTCTAAAAGATGCTATCCTTGCCCTAGCTCTGGTGATTTCATTATTCCTCACTGGGAGTACAGAGAATATATTGGAAAAATAAGATCTGGCTATTTCAACATTGTCCTTATGGGAACTGGCTGGCATCCCATCCTTGTTTAACAGTGGAGGGATATAATCCCTACATTTCTTTTTCTTTAACAAGGCAAACATCTGGGAATTTGGCTTGTCAATTTTACCAGCCCAGAATTGCCTGGTCCAAGCAAGGGTCCAAGCAAGGGCACCTTGGGCTTCCAACATCTCTTCCCTCTTTAACTGTTCCTTTAAAGTGTTTAGCTCAAGAGAGGATGAGGCTAATGTGGTTTGGGCCTCAAGCAGAGAGATCTGCTCTGATATCATCATTCTTCTGTTCCTTCTTACCTCTTTGGCCTTTTTTTAAAAGTTGAGTTAAGGCTCTTTGAGTGCCTTTCACTGCATGATCCCAAGCTAGAAATGCATTTGAGTGCTGTGTAAATGCATCTTCGAAAATGCTTTTTACCTTATTTCTCACACTAGGAAGTTTAAATAAGGTACTATCAAAGTGTGGCCAGCCAGCTATAAAGTCGTGCTCACCCTTATGAAGATCAAATAAAATGGGCTTATGATCAGACAAAAGCAGAGAAGAATCAGCCTTACAGTTTACCATCCAGAATGAGTGTAGCAGATCTGCAGACATGTAGACCCTGTCCAATCTTGCAGATCTGTAGCAACTTCCATGTTGATTGTTGGACCATGTAAAACCAGTGTCTTCAGAGGCATCCATCAAAGAGTGTGAATCCACCAGCTCCTCCCACCTCTTCTTTTCATTCCCTTGTACAACTTTCCCTAGTGACTTCCACCTATCTTGGGTAGTAGTTACCATGTTGAAATCTCCAGTAAGCAGCATTGGGTTAGGTAGCTCACTGATTTCAGCCCAAGTTGAGCTTCTTTCATACATAGAATTAGAAGCATAGATACACACTATAATGAGGTTGAAAGGCTCTTTTAGAGTAATAGCAATCCAGTGTCCCTTTGTGCCCAGCTGGACATTGGTAATGAAAGGTTCATGTTTGAAATTCACACCAAGAGCAGCACCCCCTCTGCCTGAATTATGGTTGATGTTGAACCATTTATGATCCTTACTTATTCTTTGAAGATTAACCTTCAAATCAAAATCTTTAACTTTGATCTCCTGTAAGCAAATGAAGTCAAGATTTAGATGCATATCTAACAACCATTGTCTGATTCTTATGGCTCTCGCAGGATCTGTGAGCCCCTTGCAGTTGAGGGAAATTCCAGATATTGCTTGACTCATTTTCTGATTGATTTGGGAGGTTTGATCATAGAGACTGATGCTCTAGTTGTGTCTACAGATTTTTCTTTCTTTCTCTTTGTTTTGTTGATGGGAATGGGCAGTGTTTCCTCCTCTGCTTGAGTCATGAGGATGTCTATTGAATTGATTGGAGATTGAGATAATTTATTCATTTCTTCAAAGTCTTGATCTTCCAATTCCTTATTGAAGTCTTCTAGTTTTGTATCCTTATGCTGCATGTTGTCCACTCTGTCGGAGGAGGTTGGGTTGAGCTGGGTGGTTTGTATGAAGGGTTCACCTTCCTCTGAATTGTCAGAATCAAAAGAGAATTCTCTAGCTTTT